>NC_084633.1:41127799-41327799 GCF_033978795.1 Nerophis ophidion | reverse complement strand
CTGGACGTGCCCTAAACACCTCCCTAGGGAGGCGTTCGGGTGGCATCCTGACCAGATGCCCGAACCACTTCACCTGATGTGACATAAAAGGAAATAATCGAAATTTGAATACATGTAAATCCATCTTATTGTGACAGAATTTATATAGAAACAATAAGAAAAAGCTGTTAAGGGGATTTCCAAAACATTAACGTACATCAGCAACCTGTCATTTCAAGCAAATCAATTCCCAAACAAAATCAAAATCGCAAAGTTGTGCCAATTTATAAGACTGGCGACAAACACCAGATTATAAACTACAGGCCTGTTTCTTTACTTCCACAAATTTCCAAGATAATTTAATAAGTATTCAACAACCTGAGATGGGTAGGTTGTGAGTTCAAACCCCGGCCGAGTCATACCAAAGACTATAAAAATGGGAGCCATTACCTCCCTGCTTGGCACTCAGCATCAAGGCTTGGAATTGGGGGTTAAATAATCAAAAATGATTCCCGGGCGCGGCCACTGCTGCTGCTCACTGCTCCCCTCACCTTCCAGCGGGTGACCAAGGTCTACCCTACTGGATGAAATGAGTAGTGCTGAAAAATATCAATATAAATGTACCCCACATCCCTTTACTTTGAATGATTCTCCAAGGTTTTATTATTTTGTTTCAGCAAGACACTCCTCTTCAACCTGCTCCATCTTTGTTCCAATCTCCAGTGCACTCATCCGCTGACCAGAAGGAGAATGATTGCCGAGACGTGCTCATTAGCATCATCGTGGACAAGAGGTACACACCAAACCTTGCAGCAAATGTCCTCTGAATTGAAGTAGAACCATGTTTACTGCCAAGAGTGCAAACAAGGGCGTGCTTGACAAGTGAAAACATGAAATAAAATGTGCAAAAGGACTGAACATAATTGCAGTGTGCAATCTTCTAATTGATTGTGAAAAGAAGGGTGATTGTTATCTCCAAAGTTTGTAAAAGTGCATACAACTCGTGTTCATGAGGAATCTTTACATTCTAATCCTCGAGTACAGGCCTGGGCAATTATTTTGACTCGGGGGCCACATTTAGAGAAAACAATGTGTCTGGGGGCCGGTATATATCTATTTTTAGGAACACTAATACAAAACCTCAGAATAATATCTGATTGAATGCTAAAAACGTTATGACAGACCGCCTTAAAAAATGTAATGTAATTTAAATTTTTTCTATGGACGATAAAACACTGAATATTGACAAAATATGAACGTCACACCCCCTTTCCATCCACATATTTTACAATCAATTGAAACGCGACAAAAATGCAACAAACAATGAAATACGAACGTGAAGGGTACAAAATAAACCCACCTACAATCTGATATATCTGATACATCACTAAGCTTTAGAACTTTGTTGTGAAAATCTCCTTCCGTGTCCGTGGAACCGCTTCCCGCCCACACTGCTTGGTGCCTCGTCTGAGCTGTGGTGACCTAGATGAGCGTAGTAACTAATTAGATGACCATAGTAACTATTTAGATGAGCATAGTAACAAATTAGATGAGCATAGTAACTAATTAGATGACCATAGTAACTAATTAGATGACCATGGTAACTAATTAGATGACCATGGTAATTAATTAGATGACCATGGTAACTAATTAGATGACCATGGTAACTAATTAGATGACCATGGTAACTAATTAGATGACCATGGTAACTAATTAGATGACCATGGTAACTGGTATATCATCCAAAAGTGCAGATTCCAACCATTGAAATACTTAGTATAGTTCTGTGGTCGGCAACCTTTACCACTCAAAGAGCCATTTTGACCAGTTTCACAGAATAAAGAAGACAATGGGAACCGCAACCATTCTCGCGAATATCTGCTGGTGGTCACCCAGATAACAATAATAAGGGCGTGGCATGAAGCCATTTCCTTTGACGCCTTCTACAACATGTACAGACAGCTTGACAGTCCAGCAACATGTTGTATGTGGCTTCCGCTGATACACATACGAGATTGCAAGGCATACTGGGTGATACAGGTCACACTGAAGGTTGTGATATAAATAACTTTAACACTCTTACTAATATGCACCACACTGTGAACCCACACCAAACGAGAATGAAAAACATTTCTGGAGAACATCCTCACAGTAACATATTATAAACGCAACATAATAATTACCCAGAATGCTATGCATCCATGACTCTTTCAGGCTATATTATACACTCCGCTAGCACCAAACCCCGCTCCCCCCCCTTCCGTGCGTCGGTTGAAGTGGGCGGGGTTGGGGGCGCGGGGGCGGATAGCCTGAAATAGTCATGGATGCATGGTATTCTGGGTAATTGTTATGTTGCGTTTATAATGTGTTACTGTGAGGATGTTCTCCCTAAATGTGTTTGTCATTCTTGTTTGGTGTGGGTTGACAGTGTTGCACATATATATTAGTAAGAGTGTTAAAGTTGTTTATATCACAACTTTCAGTGTAACCTGTATCACCCAGTATGCCTTGCAATCTCATACGTATGACGATAGAAGCAGCGAAATGCATGGGTCCGGCCGGCACGCAGATAGCAAGGCGTAAAGGCGGGCGCGATGACATGTTGTAAAGGACGTTAAAAGTAAAGCCATCCCGGCACGCCCTCAATATTGTTGTCCAAGTGAAAATCAAAGAATGTTGACCACGGGTGATGTCCGGAAGAGGCTCCGAGAACCAGACTCCCCCCGTAACAATCGGGGGGTCGGAATTTGTGCAGCTGAGCCACATCAGAGTGGCCAAAGAGCAGCGGGTTGCTGACTCCTGGTATAGTTGAAGACTTACGGTCGTTAGAAAAGATGAGTGCACATTATAATGGCAGCTACACTTTACATCTTAAAGATCTAAAAAATATATATATTTGGGAATATCCGGCGGGCCAGATTGAAAAGCTTAACGGGTTTCCCTAGGTCTGCTCGAGTAACATACGCCACCTTCCTACTTCCTTTTCTTCTTTCCTCAATTGAATAGTGTTCCTCACTAGGATGGGATCATTTACATTATAACTTCTCATTGTATCAAATCGGTACTTGAAAAATTAGGCTGATGCTTGAACAGTGCCTGGAAAATTGAAAACATGCAAATAGAAGACAACAACACAAAAAACAAAGCTTTTTTTCATTTTTATACATTTTTGTGACATTCAAGTTGAGTTGAACATACTGGTGATTTCAATTATTCAATCGTTCAAATTGAAATGAAAACAATTAAAGTAATCCATTCAAAAATAGGGAATACAATCTACAACCAATATTTGTAATTATTTCAGAACTACAGAACATAAGAGGGGAAAAAGCGTGTCAAGAAAACGACTCGCCGCCGTACTTATAATTCCTGGGTTTTGTGAACGCATCCTCACTCGCTGTATCCGTTATCGGTGCATATTGAGGAGGTTCTGTCATGGTGTTGTGGCTGCTGGCCAATTAACGGCGCCTTCAGCTCAACAAAGTTTTTAAAATGCGCCTCGGCCTCTTGAAGCTACAATCGGCAGGCTAAATTTTTTACATAACATTATTTGCACAATATCCTCGCCCGGCACTTGTTGCTGGTTGCTGGTAATGAGAGGGTGTTCAGCGTGGTTAGAAAGATAGTGACAGGGAATACAACGAGGATGGACAATTCAACCCTAAACTCACTCCTTTCCTGCAAATGAAATGTCACTGATGCTGCCCATACCTGTGTCAATCAATCAATCAATGTTTATTTATATAGCCCCAAATCACAAATGTCTCAAAGGACTGTACAAATCATTACGACTACGACATCCTCGGAAGAACCCACAAAAGGGCAAGGAAAACTCACACCCAGTGGGCAGGGAGAATTCACATCCAGTGGGACGCCAGTGACAATGCTGACTATGAGAAACCTTGGAGAGGACCTCAGAAGTGGGCAACCCCCCCCTTCTAGGGGACCGAAAGCAATGGATGTCGAGTGGGTCTAACATGATACTGTGAAAGTTCAATCCACAGTGGCTCCAACACAGCCGCAAGAGTTCAGTTCAAAGCGGATCCAACACAGCAGCCAGAGTCCCGTCCACAGGAAACCATCCCAAGCGGAGGCGGATCAGCAGCGTAGAGATGTCCCCAACCGATACACAGGCGAGCGGTCCATCCTGGGTTCCGACTCTGGACAGCCAGTACTTCATCCATGGTCATCGGACCGGACCCCCTCCACAAGGGAGGGGGGGGACATAGGAGAAAAACAAAAGAAACGGCAGATCAACTGGTCTAAAAAGGAGGTCTATTTAAAGGCTAGAGTATACAGATGAGTTTTAAGGTGAGACTTAAATGCTTCTACTGAGGTAGCATCTCGAACTGTTACCGGGAGGGCATTCCAGAGTATTGGAGCCCGAACGGAAAACGCTCTATAGCCCGCAGACTTTTTTGGGGCTTTAGGAATCACTAATAAGCCGGAGTCTTTTGAAGGCAGATTTCTTGCCGGGACATATGGTACAATACAATCGGCAAGATAGGATGGAGCTAGACCGTGTAGTATTTTCTACGTAAGTAGTAAAACCTTAAAGTCACATCTTAAGTGCACAGGAAGCCAGTGCAGGTGAGCCAGTATAGGTATATATGTATGTATATATGTATATAAAGGTATATACAGTATAGGTATATATGTATGTATATATGTATATAAAGGTATATACAGTATAGGTATATATGTATGTATATATGTATATAAAGGTATATACAGTATAGGTATATATGTATGTATATATGTATATAAAGGTATATACAGTATAGGTATATATGTATGTATATATGTATATAAAGGTATATACAGTATAGGTATATATGTATGTATATATGTATATAAAGGTATATACAGTACAGGCGTAATGTGATCAAACTTTCTTGTTCTTGTCAAAAGTCTAGCAGCCGCATTTTGTACCAACTGTAATCTTTTAATGCTAGACATGGGGAGACCCGAAAAAAATACGTTACAGTAATCGAGACGAGACGTAACAAACGAATGGATAATGATCTCGACGTCTTTAGTGGACAAAATGGAACGAATTTTATCGATATTACGGAGAGGAAAGAAGGCCGTTTTAGTAACGCTTTTAATGTGTGACTCAAAGGAGAGAGTTGGGTGGAATATAATACCCAGATTGTTTACCGAGTCACCTTGTTTTATTATTTGGATGTCAAATGTTAAAGTTGTATTATTAAATAGAGGTCGGTGTCTAGCAGGACCGATAATCAGCATTTCCGTTTTTTTGGCGTTAAGTTGCAAAAAGTTAGCGGACATCCATTGTTTAATTTCATTAAGACACGCCTCCAGCTGACTACAATCCGGCGTGTTGGTCAGCTTTAGGGGCATGTAGAGTTGGGTGTCATCAGCATAACAGTGAAAGCTAACACCGTATTTGCGTATGATGTCACCTAGCGGCAGCATGTAGATGCTGAAGAGTGCAGGGCCAAGGACCGAACCCTGGGGAACTCCACACGTTACCTTAACATAGTCCGAGGTCACATTGTTATGGGAGACACACTGCACCTTGTCAGTTAGATAAGAGTTAAACCAAGACAGGGCTAAGTCTGACATACCAATTTGTGTTTTGATACGCTCTAACAAAATATTATGATCGACGGTATCGAAAGCAGCGCTAAGATCGAGGAGCAGCAACATAGATGACGCATCAGTCCATCGTTAGCTCCTTCAAAGGCTGTGCTACTTGCTGCAAAGTATTGCACTTTATATACAACAATGAGTAGAGGAGGGTTACGTGTGTGCATATGTGGAAATAAATGAACATTGACATTCCTTTTATTTTTTTTATATTTCATATATATAAGAAATACTTGAATTTCCGTGAATTCTAGCTATAAATATACTCCTCCCTCTTATCCCCACTCTGGAACCTGCCCCCGCCCACATCAACCCCCCTATCCCAATCTCCCGAATTCGGAGGTCTCAAGGTTGGCAAGTATGGTTCAAACCTTTGCACAAGACGAGACTTTCAACGCCGAGGAGCCAATTTGCGGAATTTGTTTGAATACAACAAAGCTGCACGCCCACTTGAAACACGACTGTCACACTCACTGAGGCTTTTGGTGAAGGTTAGTGCAAACAAAACATCGCAAAATGGTGTGCATCCCACAGAAAGTGTGGTACAAATGTATACATACCTAGGCTGATAAAAGACAGGTTTTGCCATTTTTTCACAGGACTGCATGTGTGAAGTACGACTTCCGCTTGGTAAAGATTTACACTGATGTCACCATTGCTTCCTGACATTTATGTCTTGTTTTTTTTTTCTACATTTGTGTGTGTATCAGGCGACGACCTGTTCCAGATTCGGGGTCAAAATAGTTTAGTGTATAACAGCATGGATCCTCTCCCAAGAGTTTGTGGAACGGAGGAAGTGTCCGCCACAGCAGATCATACCCTTGAAACCTTCTATCCTGTGTCGCCTACGGTGGACCTGCAGAAAGTGCATGTGTACAAGGAAGACGTGAACTGCACAGGTAAGAAATAATAATATTTATAATTCAGTAATGCGGACGCTGTATCGATCCGTTGTGGTGAAGAAGGAGCTGAGCCGGAAGGCAAAGCTCTCAATTTACCGGTCGATCTACGTTCCCATCCTCACCTATGGTCATGAGCTTTGGGTCATGACCAAAAGGACAAGGTCATGGGTACAAGCGGCCCAAATGAGTTTGGGTCTCTCCCTTAGAGATAGGGTGAGAAGCTCTGCCATCCAGGAGGAACTCAAAGTAAAGCTGCTGCTCCTTCACATGGAGAGGAGCCAGATGAGGTGGTCCGGGCATCTGGTCAGGATCAATCATCAATCAATCAATGTTTATTTATATAGCCCCAAATCACAAATGTCTCAAAGGACTGCACAAATCATTACGACTACGACATCCTCGGAAGAACCCACAAAAGGGCAAGGAAAACTCACACCCAGTGGGCAGGGAGAATTCGCATCCAGTGGGACGCCAGTGACAATGCTGACTATGAGAAACCTTGGAGAGGACCTCAGAAGTGGGCAAAAAATGGAGAAACTCAAAAAATATTAACAAAACTCAAGCAAATGCAACAACACATATTGTTTGATTCAAACAGTACTTGGATTTGTAACCAAAACAAGTATTTTGGTTCGAATAAAGGTGTTGTTTGGAAATCTTAAAAAAAGAATAAAAAAAGTAATATCCACAATTTTTGTTTGCGATTTCAAATCTGTTTTGTTTGATTGCATAAATTGGCGCACATTTCTCTCCATAAATGTGAGAATTTATGGTAGGATATTTTGTCAGAATGTACTGCACCAAAAAATGTATTATACTTCAAATATCATGCAGTATATATCTTTATACAGCATTAATATACCATATGGAGAGTTATGTACACATTCCTAGAAAAGATAGTATCGCTATTGTTAATTGTGAAAACATTTTTGTTTTTCCATTCAGGTTTCGGAGATCAATATTTTTTCCCTCACGCCCACACACTTTACTTTTTGGAAGACGAGGATGTTCGCTGTAAGCTTCGCCCTGAGCAGTTCAGAGCCAAGATGATCATGTTCCTGTTCGGATCTGCTCTGGCACGTGCACACAAACTGTTTGGGGTGAGTTATGGCTTCATATCTAGAAATAAATACCATATTTCCTTGAACTGCCGTAAGCGCCTGCCTAGAATTACTGCCGGGTCAAATTTGTTTTGCCAAATAATTAGCGCATGCTTAGCATTACCGCCGGCTCAGGATTAACGCCGGGTCAAACTCGTTTTGCAAAATATTATTTTTATTGGCGCATGTCTAGAATTTCCGCCGGCTCAAACTCGTCACGTCACGAGTGACACTTCACCTGTCATCATTTTCAAAATGGAGGAGGCTGATTTCAATCATTTGAAATCGCATAAAGGGAAGAAGATTAAGAGCTATTCAGTAGGATTTAAGGTCCAAGCTATTGAATATGCTAAAAAGAACAGTAAGCAGCTATGTTTTATTAATATACCGTAGCTGCGTGTGTCAAATATGAGTCATTAAATGACTCCCGCCTCCTGGTGGTAGAGGGCGCTAGTGATCCTTCTTGCGACTACTCGGCTGCAGAAGAAGTGACAACAAGCAGCAAGAGTGAGCAGCGATCGTTTAACTTTTCCTCTCGCTTGCACTTTTAACATGGAGGATTACATATCTAAAATAAAACAGTTTTCTAAACTGGACTTTCAATCAAAGCAGGAGGTAATAAAGGAAGATCTCCATCGAGACAGAGAGACTTTTAAAACTGAAGAAAGATAAGGAAGACTTCTATTAACAAGTTATCGATGCTTTTGCTCAGAAGGAGCTGCACATGGACTTCATTTATAAGTAAAGGTAAGACCATAATAAGGTTATTTTGTTAAATATGCTTTTCATGATGGTATCCTTACATCACACCCAAATTTATAAGTGCAGGCCTAAATTTACCGCATGCCTTTGGTAAGCGCCGGAGTGAGAAGAGGTTTTAAAATAATTAGCGCCCTCAGTGGCAATTCCATCATCAATCAATCAATGTGTATTTATATAGCCCTAAATCACTAGTGTCTCAAAGGGCTGCACAAACCACCACGACATCCTCGGTAGAGCCCACATAAGGGCAAGGAAAACTCACCCCAGTGGGATGTCAGTGACAATGGACAATTCAAGGAAATACGTTACATTTGTAAACGTGTTAGCATATTAGCTAATGCTGCCAATGCTAGCCAGATTACATTAACATAGCACGTATAAATACATGTATACACAAAACAATACTTAAAACATCACACATGGGACGGTTTAGTGCGTATGAATTGCTTTAGTTATATTGTAAAACTGACAAACATCGCTTGTAGCGATGAAGGACGAACCCATATGAGTAGAAACGCTATGGACGGATAGAAGATGGAACAGCACTTGCAATTCCGGTTGAAAGCCCGAAGCACGGGGCATTACTGTAGATGTTCACCCAGTAACACCTGCAGTAAGCAAGCCATAGGACAAACAATATCATACCTGTCCGCGTCTTTGCTTTTTCTTCACAAATTAGCTGCACCGTTTTATAAGCCGCAAGGTTCAAAGCGCAGGAAAAGAAATAGCGCCTTATAGTCCGGAATTTACAGTACGTCCTGAATTAACGGTTGCTTCTGCAATATGTTTGAGATTTGTGAATGTGAAAGTGGTCGAACTTACTTGTCTTCCCTCCTGTCTCCATCGATTTCTCTCTCTTTTTGTGTGGTCGACACTAAGGCCAAGACCAGGAGTGTGTTGGATCATCCTATTACAGTACAGGCAGTGGGGACCAATGGCAGACTCTTCCAGTTCATGGTCTTCCAGCTCAACACTACAGATCTGAGAGAAGACGACGGCATCAAGAACCAGGTTTTTACATCACCGTGCAGCTCTGAGGAAATAATGGTCTCAGTCTCTAATTGTAAAAATAGAAATGTGCAGTTACAATATCATCCCAATATCTAAACTAGTCCCTTAAAGGCCTACTGAAATGAGATGTTCTTATTCAAACGGGGATAGCAGGTCCATTCTATGTGTCATACTTCATCATTTCCCGATATTGCTTCATTTTTGCTGAAAGGATTTAATAGAGAACATCCACGATAAAGTTGGCAACTTTTGGTCGCTAATAAAAAAGCCTTGCCTGTACCGGAAGTAGCAGACGATGTGTGCGTGATGTCACGTGTTGTGGAGCTCATCATATTTGAACATTGCTTCCAATCATGGCCACCAGCAGCAAGAGCGATTCGGACCGAGAAAGCGACGATTTCCCCATTAATTTGAGCGAGGGTGAAAGATTCGTGGATGAGGAAAGTGAGAGTGAAGGACTAGAAAAAAAAAAAGACGAGGGCAGTGAGAGCGATTCAGATGTTATTAGACACATTTACTAGGATAATTGTGGAAAATCCCTTATCTTCTTATTGTGTTACTAGTGTTTTAGAGAGATTATATAGTCGTACATGAAAGTCGGAGGGGTGTGGTGACCGCCAGTGTCTCTGAGGGAAGCCACGTTTCTCGACGAGGCGCAGCGAAGGCAGTTGTTGGGGCCGGCCTGAGCTTTTTTTCCCCCTCCTCGACGGTTGAAGCATCCCACGGCCAGTCGGAGGAGGCAAGAGAGTCGCAGCTGCCTCTTTGACAGGTGAACGAGGAACGACGCAAGCTGCGCTCATGTCTACGGTAAGAGCCGACTTATTACCACCATTTTCTCACCGAAACCTGCCGGTTGACATGTGGTGGAGAACCATGTTCGCTTGACCGCTCTGTTCCATAGTAAAGCTTCGCCTTCGGGAATGTAAACAAGGAAACACCGGCTGTGTTTGTGTTGCTAAAGGAGGCCGCAATACACCGCTTCCCACCTACATCTTTCTTCTATGACGTCTCCATTATTAATTGAACCAATTGCAAAAGATTCAGCAACACAGATGTCCAGAATATTGTGGAATTATGCGATTAAAGCAGACGACTTATAGCTGGGATCGGGCTGGAACAAAATGTCCGCTACAATCCGACATTTTGCATATGATGACGCGCACGCCTCATCATATGCGTCATCATACAGACGTTTTTAACAGGATACTTTGGGCGAAATTTAAAATTGCAATTTAGTAAACTAAAGCGGCCGTATTGGCATGTGTTGCAATGTTAATATTTCATCATTGATATATAAACTATCAGACTGCGTGGTCGCTAGTAGTGGCTTTCAGTAGGCCTCTAAACTCATTCATTACATACACTTGTTTGAGCAAAACAAAGTCAATGGTAGATGGAGGTTAAAACGAATCAAGTCACCTCAATTATTAGTAGACTATTACCAGCATTTATTAACAAGTTGGAATGCATACAAAAGCAAAATATGGGGATTGTAAATGATAGACCAAATTCCAAAGAAAGTGCAGTTCCTCTTGAAAATACAAGGAAATTAAGTTAAAGTAGCAATGATTGTCACACACACACACACACACACACACACACACACACACTAGGTGTGGCGAAATGCTTCTCTGCATTTGACCCATCACCCTTGATCACGCCCTGGGAGGTGAGGGGAGTAATGGCTCCCATTTTTATAGTCCCTGGTATGACTCGGCCGGGGTTTGAACTCACAACTTACCCATCTCAGGGCGGACACTCTAACCACTAGGCTGTAGTTTATTTACCAGGATGGAGATGATAAGTATTAATATAGGGGAGCGCCTCCATACTGTGTATGCACGTTAGGTGTCCCGATACCAATAATTTGGGACCAGTACCAAAATGTATATTTATACTCTTTGATACTTTTCAAAACCTTTCAAAACATTTCAGTAGTGTGTATGAGAGTGTTTCAGTGGTGTGTGAGAGAAAAAACATTTCTGTTGTTATTTGAGAGCATTTCAGTAGTGTGTGTAAGAGGTCATTCTGAATAATGTCCCTAACGGCCCCTCATAATGTACTGTGTACATTGAAAAGTTGGCCCCCTCTGGTCATCAGTGTAAATGTTGCAAACAGTCCCTTTAACATGAGCCAAAAATGTTGCAGTCAAAAATGTTTGATTCCCTGTTACTATTTTAAGTTTAGCCCCTTAAAAATACATCAACTGCCCGCAAGAGGAAGAGAGAAGTTTTGCAGAATAAACATAGTGTTGTGTACACAGCCTCGATATGTCTGATTTATAAACACATTTACTGCACATTTCTTTCTGGATGCCTTTAGCCTTTTCCATGTATGGCATGTACCATTCAAAAGTCACTACATTATCTGATATATTTTAATAGTTGATGAAAGGAGGGAATGTTTATCATTAATTATTTTGTTGTAGGTTTGGCTAGATGAAGATGCAGAGCTCTACGAATTTGCAAAAGTCCGACCTCTCATCAAAAAGAAAGAAGTGAAGGTACAGTATCACACCTGCAGATATTTACTAAGTACTTTGTGGGACTAGATAGATAGATAGATAAACAGATAGATAGATAATACTTAATTGATTCCTTCAGGAGAGTTCCTTCAGGAAAATTTAAATACTAAAATAGAGTTTTAGATTTAGTGGGTGAGGAATAGGCCAAGTTCGGTAGCTACTATTATCACACCCAAAGAACTAAAAGGCCTATTTTATTTAATGTATCTGGCTATTTATAGCAAATATGTATACTATTTTATTTATATTTTGTAAAAAAAAAAAATACAAAATTACAATCTAATGAAATACAGAACTAAAATATTGCAAAGTATAGAATGAGCAATAAAGCTCATGAAAAGTGCAAATTTAAGCAGGCAAACAATATTTATCTTCGCTCATAACAGCGAGAATTACACTACTTTAAACTACTAGTGTCAGGGTCAAACACTGATGACATCTATTAAACAAGACAAGAAGCAAGGAATCAAACAGAGACAGAATTCAATTTTGCGCAATTGAGGAGAAACGCGCAGACACTGTACCCTTTGCACAGTGTTGTCCCACGCTCTGACGAAAGATTGTGAAGTGAAGTGAATTATATTTATATAGCGCTTTTCTCTAGTGACTCAAAGCACTTTACATAGTGAAAACCCAATTTCTAAGTTACATTTTTAAACCAGTGTGGGTGGCACTGGGAGCAGGTGGGTAAAGTGTCTTACCCAAGGACACAACGATGGCGGAAGCGCGGATCGAACCTGGAACCCTCAAGTTGCTGGCACAGCCAGTCTACCAACCGAGCGATAGCGCCCCTCTTTTATTTGTACGCCTCCTCTTTTATTTGGACTCTCCCTCGTTACATGGCAATTGCTGTTTCTAAGGGGGGGGGTTCGTAAACAGCCATCGCCTTTGGTTACAAATCAGTTCAAAGACAAGGTCGTAAAACAGTTCAAAGAAAAAGTGCCTGGAGGTGGGTCAGGCCCTGCCTCCTCTCCGCTTTGTAGATCTCGGGTCAAGAAAAAATCTTCCTGTTTATTACGATAGAAGAAAGAAACTGACGCCTTCATGTCGCTTCCCATAGTACACAGTGGAGTTTTACAAGCCTTCTGCTTGGCAGGATCAAAGACAGCTTTTGTCCTCTCGCAGGGCGAACTGAACTCTATGTAACACAAAGTTTTGTGATGACTTAGATACAATTATTCCGACAACTAGACTTACAAATACTAAAGTAACTAAAGCTGCAAGCAGCGATGGACGGGACCGACTTTGGCTGCTTCCCCCGCGACCCAAGCCCGGATAAGCGTTAGCTAGCCGGCAGCCATCTTAACAAATATTTCACACGAGGGCCGAGCACAACTAATGTTATTATTCAAATATTGTGTCACTGGCGCGTTTATGCCATTTATAAGATAACATACTGAAAGCGGTAGGAAAAAAACGAAAAAAAACATCTAGCTCTCTGTGTGAGCGCACGGCGGCCATTTTAGAAATGTTTTTCAGCGCAACGGTTCTTTGAAGGCTAATAAAATCAAAACCGGACCATTCATTGTCTTTACCGTAGCATAAAAAGTGCATATGGCCTTCAAACACCACAACAGTCAGGCACCATATGTAAGTACCCAAAATAAAGAATGTCGCACGGTTGTTTTTTAGGATATGCAGGCAAACGACAACTTTAAAACATACCGGCTTGGCTACGGCACCTGGCAGCCATCTTGGTATAGACCATCACAGCCCCTCCCCCACGAATGTTGGTGCGTGCGCAACAGCAGCAGACAGTACGGAGAACAAAAACGAAAAAAAAAACGTCTCCCTCACTGTGTCTGCGCATGGCGGCCATCTTTGAAATGGTTTTCAGCGCAGCGGTTCTTTGAAGGCTGATAAAACCAATATCGTAGCAGTGATTAAAACTATTTCATCAACTTTTAATCAGATGGGTTCAATATCTCTTCTCTTGCTTATTTGAAGCTGAAACGACAAACGTCTTCAGAGGAGATAATGTTAGAAAAAAAGCGAGATTTTTTTTAGCCAACTTTTGCATTGAAGGGGGAATTGCAAACTTCTTGTTTATTTTAGCTGGGAGGTAAGAGTGTATGAAATATAGGTCTAAGTGAGACCTACATATAGGTTTTTGTTTCATGTTTCTACGACATTCCTACTGGAATTTAGAGACAGTTTTGTCTGTGTTTTCTTCCTAGGGCGGGTTGGAGCGGAATTTTGAGTTTTGGGTTTTGTTTTTTTCGATTCGATCGCAATTTTCGCCAGTCCTGATGTGAGTTTTGAAGCATGTCAAGGGGGTCAAATTACAGCTCAAAAAGGCGGCGGTATAATAATAAAGAATAATAGTAATAAAACCTTAGAAATTCAATAGGGTCCTCCGTCCCAAATAATAATATGACTCCTTTAATGCGCCTTTTGTATGAAGAAAGACCTGACTAGACCCGCTCATCGGCCTTATAATCCGGTGCTACCTATGGTCCGGAAAATACGCTCCATTTAATTTGTTCCCCACATGTTTAGATTCGGTTGATATGAACAGTTTTGCCATGACAATAAAAGCGAGTAGAAGGTTTTGAACAAACTGTGACTGTAAAATGTAACAATATTTTAATCGGTTGTTTTTTTTCCACTGTAGGTTCCAGCCGGTCTTGCAGGATATAAGGCAGATACCTTCTCCAAGTTCCTTGCCCTGTACCTTCACAGCTCCATGTCGCCCTAGGACCCCAGGTACTAAGTGCAAGGCCGTGTTCCTCTTGGCCAAAAGTAGATGCACCCCTGCATTTGTGTCAGATCATGCAGCACTTCTCCCAGACTGTTGTTGAAACGACAAATGCGTTGGTATTCACATGTTTATTCTTTTTGTTTGCATTGGAACAACAACAACAACAAAAAACACAAAAAGCAAATTGGGGTATTATTTTACACAGAACTCCAAAAAATGGATTATTGGCGCTCTCAACGGAATATTTGGTAGCACACCTTTGGAAAAAAATCAATGTAAGCATCAACGAGTTTCTCCTACTCGCTACTGGAGTGTTGGACCACTCTTCTTTTGAAAACTGTTCAGGTCTCTGAGACGCGAACTTCTCCCAACTGCTGTTTTTTAGATCAGATGTTCTGTAGGATTTAGATCTGGACTCACTTCACAACTCTCCAGTGCTTTGTCTTAAGCCATTTTGGTGGAATCCATTTAAATAGAAGCCTTGTGTATTTTGCTGTGGAGTGTCGGACTCAACCTGGAACTGCTGATGAGAGGGGAGACGTACAACATCGGCTCCACAGCCTCAATGCAGGCGGAGTCAGTGGAATTCATGAGTCACTTATTATTTAATTGTTTTTTTTGTAAAGATAAGCTTGCTGGAATATTTTGTGCTTTATTAAATAATGATGGTGTGAGTTCATAATGGCCACTTATCTCTGTATTCACCACATTGGCTGTTTGTGTTCGCGTTCACTGTCGTAGATCAATACAGTTACACGGAGTATTGCATATAGATTTTTATTTGTGAAAGCACTTTAGATTGAGCAAACAACCTCAAAGTGCTACAGTGACTTTAAAAAAATACAAAACATTAAAACCAAACAACGCTTAAACCACAAATAGCTGCCCCCAACAAGTAAAAATAAATAGTAAAAAAAATATAAACAAAAACAACCTAATAGCTAGAACTAAAACACATCTAAAAAATAAGCTTTTTTAAATAGAAGGGTTTTAAGGCTTTTTTTTTTTTTTTTTAAAGCATCCACAGTCTGTGGTGCCTTCAGGTGGTCAGGGAGAGCGTTCCACAGACTGGGAGCAGCGGAGCAGAAAGCTCGGTCTCGCATCATTTTACTGTCATAGATCAATACAGTTACATGGAGTATTGCATCATTTTACTGTCAGATCAATACAAAAACATTTTTATTTTTTTTCCCCAAGATGGCGCTGCTGTAGTGGCTGCTGTAGGCAGGAGCTCTGTGCTCTTGTATCATCCTTTTGTGTTTCCCTCTTGTTTTCATGTGTTATTATATTTTTTTGCATTTTGGTCCGGGACCCTTTGGGACTGTGTGACAAGGGGCGGCACTTTCGTGACCTCTGTGCTTTTTTTGTGGACTTCTGGATCTGCCTCCCGGGAGCCTTTTGGCCATGGAGACCAGCTGCAGGGTATCTGCTACACCAGAGTCTGTTTGGATGTACTGGAGGAGATGCGGATGAGGGGACAGGACTGCGGAGCTAGCACTGAGCGCTGGGACGAAGAAGCTCCGCGGTGTCTTGACTGGGTGAGCAGGTGTCAGACACCTCAGTCACCTTGGACGTGTCCTCGCTCATCCATGCGGACTGGACACTGGCCGAGAGTGGAGTCAGCTGTCTTGGTTGCTTTGTTGGGTCTGCTCCTGTCTCTGACCATGCTCCCTCCTCCCCAGCAGACGATGGCGTGGAACACCGCAGAGGCCACCACAGTGGATATGTTTATTTTACTTTTTATTCATAGCTGTATGTAGAAGTGTCTGCTTGTATCTGCTGCTTTAATGTCTTTAATGTCCTCTGTGTTCTTTGATGTTTGATGTTTCCCTCTTACACACATGGAAGAGGGATGTGTACTATGGCTATGAGTTGTTCTTTTCCCTTGGCCTCAGTCTGCACCCCCATTCCAGGGCCTAGGCTAAGACCGATTTTTTATTTTAATTTTCTATTTTTTTTCTCCTCCCCCCCCGCCCCCCTGTTTACCTGTATCTCACCTTTTTTGTAAGGGGCGCTGGAAGCCGGCAGACCCGTCAGCGATCCTGTTCTGTCTCCCTGTAATGTTTGTCTGATCTTGAATGGGATTGTGCTGAAAAATGTAATTTTCCTGAAGGAACTCTCCTGACGGAATAAATAAAGTACTATCTAATCTAATACAGTTACATGGAGTATTGCATCATTCCAAGAGTTTGTCATTGGTACGTGGAATTCAATGATGAAACATGTACGCACTAGACCGGTCAGTAATCAGTAAAATAAATAGTAAAAAAATATAAACTACAACAGTCTAATGGCTAGCACTAGCCCACACATATCTAAAAAAAGGGTTGTTGTTTTTTTTAAAAAGAAAGGTTATTATGACTTTTTTTAAAAGCATCCACAGTCTGTGGTGCCCTCAGGTGGTCAGGGAGAGCGTTCCACAGATGACAAGAATGCCAAAATAACAGTTTGCTCATTTTGACAGGCCTCATTTCTATCAACCTTTTTGACTTTTTCACAAAGCCAAATATTAACTTTGACTTCCAACATAGATTTGAGTGAAATGGCCTGTTTGAAAAATGGACATGAAATAAACTCGGACTCTTTTGGCGTTCATTGTGCTGACCTAAGTCTTTCTGTACTCTGACAGAGTGAAAGTTGTGACTTATTACTCCCAGAGGGTTTTAATCTAGCACTTGTGGATTGTTATATTGTTATGAGCCTGAGTGTGAAGCAAATGAGCCCACATTATTATTATTATTATTATTATTATTATTGCTTATATTCCAAAAGCAGTGAAGTTGTCAGGTTGTGTAAAAGGTAAATAAAAAGAAAATACAACAAATCCTTTTCAACTTATATTC
Organism: Nerophis ophidion; assembly: GCF_033978795.1. Lineage (NCBI taxonomy): Eukaryota > Metazoa > Chordata > Actinopteri > Syngnathiformes > Syngnathidae > Nerophis > Nerophis ophidion. Next base: position 41,310,364 of record NC_084633.1, on the reverse strand, counting down.
CATTGAATAGACTGCAAAGACAAGATATTTCATCTTCACACTGACAAACTTTGTTCTTTTTTGAACATTGCTAATTTGAAACTGAATGTCAGCAACACATTGCAAAAAAGGCATTTTTACCAGTGTGTTCCACGGCCTTTCCTTTTAACAACACTCAGTGTAGGTTTGGGAAGTGAGGAGACACATTTTTGAAGTGGAATTATTTCCCATTCTTGCTTGATGTACAGCTTAAGTTGTTCAACAGTCTCCTGCCTCATATTTTGGCCTTCATATTTTCAATGTGAGACAGGTCTGGACTACAAGCAGGCCCGTCTAGTACCCACACTCTTTTACTACAAAGCCATGATGTTGTAACACGTGGCTTGACATCGTCTTGCTGAAATAAGCAGGGGCGTCCATGATAACAACATATGTTGCTCCAAAAGCTGTATGTACCTTTCAGCATTAATGGTGCCTTCACAGATGTGTAAGTTACCCATGCCTTGGGCACTAATGCACCCCCATACCATCACAGTTTGCGCCTAAAACAGTCCGGATTGTTCTTTTTCCTCTTTGGTCCGGAGGACGCGACTTCTACAGTTTCCGAAAACAATTTGAAATGTGGACTTGTCAGACCTCAAAACACTTTTCCATTTTGCATTAGTCCATCTAAGATGAGCTTGGGTTCAGTGAAGCCAGCATTTCTGGGTGTTGTTGATAAATGGCTTTGCATAGTAGAGTTTTAACTTGCACTTACAGATGTATGAACCAACTGTAGTTACTGACAGTGGTTTTATGAAGTGTTCCTGAGCCCATGTGGTGATATCCTTTACGCACTGATGTGGCTTTTTGATGCCTGATGGATGGAAGGTGCCTAATATCATGGCTTACATGCAGTGATTTCTCCAGATTTTCTGAAGCTTTTGATGATATTACGGAGCGTAGATGGTGAAATCCCTAAATTCCTTGCAATAGCTGCTTGAGAAATGTTGTTCTTAAAGAATTTGCTCAGGCATTTGTTGACAAAGTGGTGACCCTCGCCCCGTCCTTGTTTGTGAATGAGTGAGCATTTCATAAAAGCTGCTTTTATAGCCAATCATGGCCCCCACCTGTTCCCAATTTGCCTGTTAGGATGTTCCAAATAAGTGTTTGATGAGCATTCCTCAACTTTCTCACTTTTTTTTTTCCACTTGTGCCAGCTTTTTTGAAACATGTTGCAGGCATCAAATTCCAAATGAGCTAATATTTGCAAAAAATAACAAAGTTTATCGGTTGGATCGTTAAATATCTTGTCTTTGCAGTCTATTCAATTGAATATAAGTTGAAGAGGATTTGTTGTATTCTATTTTTATTTAGCATTTACACAAGGTGACAACTTCACTGCTTTTGGGGTTTGTCATACAATTGGCAGGAGAGAGAGATCAACAGAATGTGGAGAAAAGGGACAAACAGTAGATGGAGGAACAGAAAGACAACAAGGTGAAGGCAGAAGTTGCAGATTGTTGACCTCAGTATTTGTCAAGTCTTGGTTTTGTCCCTGATGACATTTCTTATAAACCTCCATGGGTTATAAACCCATCAGTTTGTCCTCCTTTAACATTTGTTCATAGCTATCATATTTCCACCAATGTATCTTTCTCTAAGTCTTCTGCTAGTTGGTGATATCTTAGAAATATGAATATTGCCCAAAAAGTAATATAACTTAGCTGTGTTTGAATGTATTTCTGAGCTATAACATTTCTCATAACGTTTACTAAATGCTTCCTTTGTTTCAGTTGGATCCACATTATTTGTATCATTTTTTAAAGTAAGGTAGTTGTTTGATTTGCCATTCTAGTACTTTACCAGGTTTTTCATATTGGTCATTGAATGTCTGTTTAAGTCCTTTATGGTCAGGACTTAACACATACACACACACAGACAGGAAGGAGGAATATAAAACTAATGATTTGGCTTCTACAATTTAGGGAATGCCTCATTTTTTTTTTAACTTGACCTCCTCCAGGAACTGCAGTCCTGTATAAGGAGGCTCGCTTGTCATAAAGCAATTTTTAGTTGAGTAAAGTGTCTCAGACGCCTCCTTTGATCCAGCCCCACCCCAGGGTCGCCCTTCTGTCCGAAATACACCAATATTTCAAAATGAAACAGTTTTTATACTGATTTATATTCTTCATTTTTTAGTTTTTCTCAAAGCCAGAAAGTAGTTTAAAGTAGTGCTGTGAACTCAGAACACAAATTGTTCACTGAAATGAAGGGTGGATGATAAATTGTTGTCCTGATAACAAACTTTTTTGGTTATGATACATCATTTCAAATGAATTGTACAACAGTACACGTGACTATGTGCTTGTACTATTGTACTATGTGCAGGGACGTAAGAGTACTCAGCATTGAGTGAGCCACACCACAACACTACGGCGCTGGGCGGTGTAACGTAACGTCAATTCAGTGGTACTGGCAGGTAAAAACACCACAAGACCAGAAGGTTTAAGAATGCTTTATTTGGTGGTCGCCATCACAACATACAATTTCAAATGCAACCATTCACCAAAAGAAAATTAAAAGGCCAAGGTTGTCGTGTACTTCATGGGGGGAAAAGCAAAATTCAAAATAAGCATGTTCAAAAATAATGTACCTCTCCCACGATGGTGAAAAACATGTTCCCACCCAGGTGCAGCAGATTGTATATAACACTCCCCCATGATGCTTCAATCAAACAAAACAAGGAAAATGTATCTAAGATGAACAGAAGACAAATATAATCCAAATCCAATCATATTATTTCAGCATATTTAATTTTAGAAAGTAAATCCTGAACCTCAAGACTAGAAAGAATACATTTCTGACAGGTGGTTATTTTCCATTTGATTGGGAAAAAGTTTGTGCAGGTATATTATTTCAAATAAAACGTCTTAAAATGTTTTCGTTTTCTGCTCTAAATAATATCAAAAGGTTTGAAAAGCAAAGAAGACATTAATAACAGGCAACATCTGATTGCATACTTAAAAAAATTTTTTTTTTTTTTTACAAAAGTGGTCCAAATGCACACATGACTTTGGCATTTTTGTATTGCTGGCTCTGACATGAGCCTTCCTGGCATATTTCTGAGCAACTTGCATTTTTATTTTTGTTTCTGCTGTAGTGGAGTTTCCTTAACGTCCTCCATTGGAGTCTTAGCATCAAGACCGCGGTTAAAGGCAACGAGGCCACCCACACCTGCACCGACCACCGCCCCGACTGTTCCTACAGCTGCACCTATTCCTACTGCTAACCCTACACATCCTGTGACTGCAGCTATTATGGGGGCAGCCGCGCCAAATGCTGTCAACAAAGCCAAGCCAATGGCGGGACCCACTATAGTTTTCAGCTTCTTCCTTAATGCAATTCTCCCCTCCTCCCGAAAGATGGCCTCTACCTTCTTCAACATATCATTGGTATAAAACCCAGTTGCAGTCTTCTCCGCCATCTTCTTCACTTTCATCAAGAGTTGTCCAACCTGTGCCACATTACCGGGGTTTTCATTGTTCAACAAGTGGTACCGGTCGCCACATTTTTTGATCAGACCTTTAAGGTCAGCCGGAGCATTTCTCAGGTATTCTTTAATGCTCATCCCCTTAAGCTCATCCCCTCTGGTAAAAAGAACCACGGTGTGAGATTTGAGGGCTTCCTCCCCAAATATGTTGGCCACATTTAGCGCAGCCTTGTTCACATCATCTGTATAACGGCCGATCGGCACCACCAAGAGAAAAGCATGTGGTCCTGGAGTACAGAAAGCCAAACATTTAACCATCATAGTATTTATCTCATCCTCACTCATGTGAGTGTCCCCGAAGCCTGGTAGGTCAACCACCTCCACTCTTGTTGGTCTTTCCTGGTCAGTGTCCAGTAGCCGCTCAGTGCTTCCCTGCTGACATTCGCGGGTCACCGAGGAGAAGCCGACCTCTGACAGGAAGTGCTCGCTGCCCAAGATGGTGTTGCCGGTCGCACTCTTGCCAACTCCTGTATTTCCCACCAGAACCAGCCTGAGTTCTCCAGACATGGTGAGGCTTTTGTTCTTTGTGGCCTTTAGCTCAACTCAGCAGTGGCGGAAAGACTGCAAAACAGAATTAAAAACTGATTCAAATGATTCATGTAACCCACAAAAGTATATTGAGGATATTGTTGTCCTTTGGGGGTAAATATCTGTACATTATCTACCATATTTAATTGAAAACATTTAAATTCAAAAACATTGATTGTGACGTGGTACTGTTGGTCCAAAAGAACCCAGGGTTAAGAAGACGTTCACAAGTAGCACCCAAAACAGCAGGAACACAAAAGAGATATCGGCCCAAACCCTTCTGGAGGCGCTCGGTCGAGTTCTAGCCGAGGTGTCAGTGGCAAGCCAGCAGCAGAGCCAAGTGCTGCAAATGATGATTAAATATCCCGCGGAGTTTCCTGTTGAAATCGTCGCGGAATGATGACGCTTATGTTGACGTGTGCTTGTGACGTTATTGGTTGGAGGGGACATACAGTTGTGATCAAAATGATTCAACCCCCACACTATTTTGGTGTTTTAGCAAGTAGGAAATGTATTCTGTATTTTGTTTATAGTCATGTCAAATAAAGATGTGTCAAATAGACATGTCAGAGTTATTTGGTGACGAACCCCAAGATGCAGAGATGGAGGCAGGCATTGAATGGGAAAACATGGTTTTAATATAAAATACTACAACTAGAACAAACAAAGGGAACAAACAAAAAGCACGCACGTGGGCGGATATAACAAACTAAGGGCTATGAACAAACAAATCGGAAGCAGGGAACAAAAAAACAGTAAGCTACAAACATTTACCAAATATAGCTTACCGCTACGCTGCAGTCACAGGACCAGTAGGAATGACAAGTAGAAAATGACTGACACGACAATACAAATGATCCAGCACTGACTGGAGGAACAAAGCAGGTTAAATAGGAGCAGGCTGATTGACATCAGGTGTAGCCAGATGCCAATCAGCCGCAGCTGAGTGAAAACAGGACACAGGGAGACAGACAGGAAGCCGAACCAAAATAAGAGCACTAGACAGGAACTAAGGACAGGAAATACTAAACACAGAGGAAAAAACTACAACGTAGTCAAACTGTCAGAGGAAAGCCTGACAAGACAAATGCAACTTCAATTGTAACACTGTATTTTACAAAATAGGAAAAAAGGACATTTTTCTTAATATCTCATTGACAAAATGATTCAAGCCCCTAGTTCCATGCATCTTTAGTACTTAGTAGAACAGCCTTTGGCAGTAATGACATCCTTCAAAGGTGATACATAAGCTTCTTGCAAGCATCTACAGGTATTTTAGCCCATTCCTCTTGGGCAAAGGCCTCCAGTTCATTCATATTCTTGGGCTTGCGTGCTGCAACTGCCTTCTTCAAGTCCCACCACAGCTTTTCTAGAGGATTTAGGTCTGGCCACTGTGAAGGCCACTCCAGAGTCTTCCAGCCCTTCTTCTGCAACCACTCTGATGTTGATTTGGAGGTATGCTTGGGATCCTTGTCCTGTTGGAAGGTCCAACGTCTCCCAAGCCTCAGCTTCCTCACTGACTTCATGACATTTGCTAGGAAATAGAATTCATAATGCCTTGAACGCGCTGGAGATTCCCGGTACCTGAGGCAGAGAAACAGCCCCAGAGCATGATTGACCCCCCACCATGCTTAACAGTAGGCAAGATGCTCTTCTCTTTCTAAGCTTCATTTTTTCTCCTCCAGACATAACGTTGATTCACAGGTCCAAAGAGTTCCACTTTTGTCTCATCACTCCATAGAACAGTTTCCCAAAACCTTTGGGGTTTGTCCAGATGATTTTTGGCATACTGGAGTCTATTTTCTTGTGCCTGGTAGTCAGAAGTGGGGTGCGCCTGGGAGTTCTGGCATGGAGGCCTTCATCTCGTAGTGCGCGCCTTATTGTCTGGGACCAAACCTGCCTTCCCCCCTCTGCAATGTCCTGTTGTAGTTCCTCAGCTGTTACCGGGGGGTTTTTCACCACTGTACGCACACAGCATCCTCTTTCTACCACGCCCAGGTCGTGTTTCCACTGTGCCTTTAGCTTTAAACTTGCGAATTATGCTCCCAACTGTGTCTCTTGGAATGTGTAATGTCTTTGCTATTTTCTTATATCCATATCCTTTCTTATGAAGAGAAATGACCTCCTCTCTTGACTTCTTTGACCACTCCCTGGACTTCACCATGTTGCAAATACACCATTGACCATCTACAAGAAGCTGAGCGTCACAGTCTTTTTCAATCAGTTTAATTGTTGCTCGTTATGGTTCTAATCACATCTGCAGGTGTTTTCAACACCTGATTGAAAAGACCTTATTCAAATTCTGTTCTTAAGAGTTATGATTTTCAAAGGGTTGAATCATTTTGTCAATGAGATATTAAGAGAAATGACACAGTTTGGTATGTTACAAAATATAATGTTGTAATTGCATTTGTCTATTTAATGCATCTTTATTTGATATGACTATAAACAAAATACGTGGGTACGCCTGCCTGTACCCACCCACTCTGTGCCCTATATAAACCATTGTATGTGAATGCTTCCATTAAAATCTCCTGATGATATATATATATATATATATATATATATATATATATATATATATATATATTGATATATATATATATATATATATATATATATATTTGAAAGATCCTGGACAAATTTCACCACACCTTTTGTGTGTGTGACAATCACTGCTACTTTAACTACATATATACACACACATGCATGTATATATATACATATATATATACGGTATATATATACCGTATATATATATATACATATATATTTATATATGTATATATATATATATATATATATATACATATACACAATAAATACATACATAATATAACTAAATAAAATCCTGCGTAACTAATAGGATAAAAAGTAAAATACAAATGACTTCAATAAAATAATGACTATCAGGTAAAAGCCGAATCAAAAAGGTGGGTCTTAAAAACATGAAGGTTCTCCGCAGTGAAAGTGAAACTATATTTGTCAGAGTTGAACATGTCAGTAATCAAAATGGTGGTGAAGATTGCAACGTTACCAAAGTCCAAAAGCACGACGACGCCACAACAAAAGTCAAGTCAAGTCTTTCAAATACATTTGTTCAATAATGTTACCGTAGTGACTTACATTTACTGACACCACCTTCTTCTCTCTCTTCTTCTTCTTCTTCTTCTCTCTCTCTCCTTTCACTTCTTTTATCCTAATGGCACTTTTCTTCTTCTTCTTCCTTTTTATAGTGCCAGCACGTCAAGTTGCCAGATGGGAAATGACACATTACCGCAACAGACGCTGATATTGCCATCTTTTGAGGAATATTATCGTACATACCAAATCAAACCTTGCACCAGACCGCCTGTTACAGTAAAAACATTACCACAGAATACTTTTAATGCATGTTTATCTTTTAATAAACCCAGAATGTCGGCAAAAGAAATGAAGTGAATTATATTTATATAGCGCTTTTCTCGAGTGACTCAAAGCGCTTTACATAGTGAAAGCCAATATCAAAGTTACATTTAAAGCAGTGTGGGTGGCACTGGGAGCAGGTGGGTAAAGTGTCTTGCCCAAGGACACAAGGGCATAGACTCGGATGGCGGAAACGGGGATCGAACCTGCAACCCTCCTGGCACGGCCGCTCTACCAACCGAGCTATACTGCCCCAAAAGAAGCTCCCCAACTGTCAAGTGTCATGTTTGTGTTTGCAAATATCATGTGTCGAACAATTACAGTTATTGTACGTCATTGCATTTATTTTAACGATTGTGTCAATGAGGGTCTGAAATAGTCATCAAATTACACAGATTATCCTACGTCTGGCAACGGGGATATGGCCAATACCAGGAAGTGTCAATACAGCTGCATGATACTTTACTATTTAGAGTCTCTGTATTTATATATTTAGATTCTCTATATTTCTATTCTCTAAATTTATATATTTATATTCTCTATATTAATACATTGTTTACTGCAGGTGTGTCAAACTCAAATACAGAGTGGGCCAAAATGTAAAACTGAACAAAGCCGCGGGCCGAGGTTGAACAAATGAACCTTTTAATAGGGACCCAAACAAGTTTTGCATTGAATATTGAACAAGCAAGGCTTATATAACTTTATAGTGACATGCAAAATAGTATTTCAAATAGAAATAATAAAAAAATATCAATGGCATATCAAATATAATTTAAATACAACTTGAATGCGTCTTTTCTATTTGCAGCCTTCTGAGGTAAATATCAAAATAAACTTTTTCCACAGGCTAATAATAAATTTGAAAGTAAAATAACAATAAGGAATGAATCAAACATTCACGCCTTGAAGTAGCAAGAGAAAGTGCATGATGAAAACGTTAATTATTGCTCAGTTTGCCACACTGATTTGCTTTAACAACGTTTATACAACCTAATAGAGCAAAATCAACTTTTAAAAAACAAACGAAAAAACATCACAGAAATAACATTGAAATAAAAAATGTAATGCCTCATTTGTATTTGCAGCTTTCTGAAGTAAATATCAACATTAACTTTTTCCACTAGCTAATAAATTAGAAAATAAAATAACAATGAGGTGGTCGGGGTTGGGTGGAGGCGGGGTTTGGTGGTAGCGGGGGTGGATATTGTAGTGTCCCGGAAGAGTTAGTGCTGCAAGGGCTTCTGGGTATGTGTTCTGTTGTGTTTCAGTGCAGTTGTTCTCCCGAATTGTTTGTCATTCTTGTTTGGTCAGGGTTCACAGTGTGACACATATTTGTAACAGTGTTGAAGTTGTTTATACGGCCACTCTCAGTGTGACCTGTATGGCTGTTGATCAAATAGTCCTTGCATTCACTTTTGTGTGTGTGTGTGTACACAAGCGGCATATACTATGTGACTTGGCCGGCACGCTTTATGTATAGAGGAAAAGCGGACGTAACGACAGGTTGTGGAGAACGCTAAAGGCAGTGCCTTTAAGGCACGACCCCAATATTGTTGTCCGGGGAGAAATTCGGGAGAATGGTTGTCCCAGGAGATTTTCGGGAGGGGCACTGAACTTTGGGAGTCTCCTGGGAAAATCAGGAGGGTTGGCAAGTATGAGGATAAGCAGTGAATGCGGTATTATACAGCGGCACCGCCGCTGTATAATACCGGCGGGCCAGCTCTAATGTTAATTTGATATTGCCTCAAGGGCCAAATGAAATTACACGGCAGGCCAGAGTTGGACACCCATGGTTTACAGGGACGGGGCCAAATGCCCATGATGTCAATAGGAAACAATAATATTTTTTCTTTTAGTTATTTTGCACCATTGACTACATTTTGCAAATAATGTATAAAATATTGTAAAAATGTGTTGATGACACACATTTTTTGTTTGCCTGAAATACTTGTGGTATCAGCCGTACTGTCCCTGTAGCAAATTGTTATCAAGTCGGTATCATACACATACAGCTTTTCTCCTTTTATGTATCGGTGCATTTATTTGCTGACAACATAGAAGAGAATAGATTAGAATAGAAAGTACTTTATTGATCCCTGGGGGAAATTCAGCACCACAGTTCGCTCACAATAAACAATAATAATAATAAATAAAATATAACATATATTATATATGTAATATATAATATATGAATAGTATAAATATATTCTACATATATTCTACATTTAAGTGCAGTCAAGGAACATATGCATTATACAGTCTGATGGCTGTCGGTGTGAAGGACCTCCTGTGTGGTTCCGTGTTACATTTTGGGAGTCTGAGCCTTCCACTGAACGTGCTCATTCTCTCCGCAATGTCCGGGTGTAGTGGGTGGGAGGTGTTGTCCGTAATGGCTAGGAGTTTTGCTAGACAGCTCCATTCCCACCACGTTACTGGCCTTCTCTACCAACTTGTCCAGTCTGTTTGTGTCCCTCACTCTCAGCCCGCTGCCCCAGCAAACCACGGCGTACAAGAAGGCGCCCGCCACCACCGACTTGTAGAACATCTTCAACATCTTTGTACAGATGTTGAAGGATCCTAGCCTCCTGAGGAAGTAGAGGCGGCTCTGTCCCTTCTTGTAGAGGACCTCAGCGTGTCTTCACCCATTCAGCTTGTTGTCCAGGTGTACTCCCGGGTATTTATAATCCTCAACCATGTCCACATCCACCCCCTTGATGGAAACAGGGGTCACCAGAGTACTCCTCCTCCATCCAAGGTGCACAACCAGCTCCTTGGTCTTCGTCACATTGAGCTGGAGGAGGTTCTGTCCACACCATGTGACAAAGTCCTCCACCAGTGCCCTGTATTCCTCATCATCACCATCCTCAATACACCCCACTATCGCAGAGTCATCAGAAAACTTCTGAAGGTGGCAGGACTCTGATTGATAGTGGAAATGGGTGGTGTAAATGGTGAAGAGGAAGGGGGAGAGGACTGTGCCTTGCGGGACCCCGGTGTTACTGACCAGCCTGTCAGACACACAGTCCTGCAGTCCAACGTACTGTGGTCTGTCAGTCAGGTCATCTACAACCCAGGACACCAAGGGGGCCTCCACCTGCATCTTCTCCAACTTCACACCCAGTAGCCCAGGCCGTATAGCATTGAAAGCACTGGAGAAGTCAAAAAACATGACCCTCACACTGCTCGCAGGCTTGTCCAGGTGGGCGTGGGCTCGGTTCAGCAGGTAGATGACTGCGTCCTCTACTCCCAGTCGGGGATGGTAGGCGAATTGGAGTGGGTCCAGGTGGGGCTTGACTGTAAGGCGGAGTTGTTCCAGGACCAACCTCTCCATGGTTTTCATGATATGAGAGGTTAGAGCCCCCGGCCTGTACACGTCTCCTGTATTGTGCACCACAACAGTGTACACAAATGCTGCTCTTATGACAGGTCTTACACAGAAGACATAGTTGTGGGTGCCAAGCCCTTTTACCGTCAGAATCACATAACTCAAACAAGCGAGATAAAGAGACAATTTAGGGCGCAGCTGAAGTATTTCCTGCCAAACAATGAAGGATGACGTGAAACGAAAGGGAAAGTAAAAATCTCCTCTCTTGGTTTCAGTCTTTAGAATACTAACTGGCACATAAAGTGTGCTTAAGCTAAGTGTTGTATGGTTTTCTTCTCTGCAAGGTGAGATGATGATGACTTTGACAGCCAGAAGGAACAACTGCAGCAGACAAATCATTGGAAAGTGTTTGCTGGCCCTCAGCAAAACAATCCTTATCTACAATCAATGGTCTTGGCAGGGTCATGTTGTAGTCTTAGACTGAGATCAGGTTGGATTTAGTCCAAGACTCAGATCGGTCGGATTTAGTCTAAGACTTAGATCGGTGGGATCTAGTCCAAGACTTCGATCGGTCGGATCTAGTCTAACACTTTTATCAGTCGGATCTAGTCTTAGACTTACATCGGTCGGATCTAGTCTTAGACTCAGATCGGTCTGATCAAGTCTAACACTCGGAATGGTCAGACCAGTCTAGCGGCTGTTGCCGAAACCCAAAATATTTATATTTCAAAACCAGAAGGGTCTGCCTGGGCAAGAATGGTTTTGCCCTATCGTAGTGAGAAACAACAACGGTTTCCGCTCGAGGGGAAATTATACTTCAACGACTGTCGTTGTAGTTTTTCTCACTACGATAGGGCGAAATCATCCTTGCCCAGGCACACCCCCCTGGGCTTTGGAGTATAAATATTTTACAATATATAGCCGCTAAACTAGATCCGACCAATCTGATTCAACGACTAGATCCGACCAATCTAAACAATTAAATATTCTATCGTTTGAATAAAAATTGTATTCATAGTCTCATGAGACTCTAAATGCACTTGGAAAGTTGTCAATGAACTTCTCAACAAAAGAAAATGGAATGCACCGCGACCATCTCAGTTCCAGGATGCTGAAAAGATGTGTAATGACCCTGTTGTTATAGTACATGAATTTAACAATTTCTTTACAAATGTGGGTTCAGCACTGTCTAAGGAAATGGGAAAACCAAATAGCAATCATCTAGATTACATTAAGGGAAATGTCCCTTCTCTCTCTCGCAGTTTGAAGATACAAATGAAACAGAGGTATTGGAATGAGTTTCCATGTTGAAGATATCAGCAGCTGGTCATGAAGATATAGGTGCTTCATTCATTCATCCATTCATTCACTTTCCTCCTATGTCATTAAACCCCTTGCACACATATTTAACCTATCCCTGCAATCTTGGGGAGGTTCCATCCGATTTAAAAATAGCCAAAGTTACTCCTGTGCATAAATCCGGAGATCCAAGACTTTTTAATCATGATCGGCCAACAGCAGTGTTACCCTGTTTCTCTAAAATATTGGAAAAACTGGTTTATAAAAGAATGATGCACCACTTGAATGAACACAATATGGTTTTAGGGAAAATCACTCCAGCGATAATGTTCTTGTTCAGTTGATTGAGAATATCTACACTGAGAAGGAATTTGCTCTTGGCATAGTCATTGATCTTTCCAAAGATTTTGATACCGTTGATTATACTATTTGGACTTGATAAATTACGTATCTATAGTTTTCCAAATATATTTTCTCGCGGTTATGTTTCTAACCGTGAGAAATATGTGTATGCCAATGGGTGTTCTTCATCCAAATGTAAGATGTCCTGATGTAGTACCTCAGGGGTCTATACTTGGACCCCTACTATTATTCATTGACATCAATGCTGTATCTTTCTGTTTGCTGATTGTCATGTTTTGTGATCATGTTTTGTTTAGTTATGTACTGTTTGGTTAAAACTCCATTAGTTCCTGTTTTTACGCATCCTTGTTTGTTTTGTCACCATGACGACCCATTAGTATCACCTGCCTTATTCATGTGACTCACGCACCTGTTTCCATTATGTTGTTATTATTTAAGCCTGTTTTTCCAGTTGGTCGTGCTGGCGTCGCTCTGCTTCATGCCACGTTTGCTGTTTCATGCTTGGTTCACGCTGCTTGTTTCATGCAATTCAAAAGTCCATTTTCTATAGAATCAAGCTCAAGAATCAACCTTGTTTCATTGTCATATGCACAATCAAACAGACAGTTTGCTGTACAATGAAAATCTTACTTTGCTAGTCCACCCTTCAACAAGTCACACGGTACTTAGCTAAAATAAAAATAAAAAATGTTATATACGAGGCACAGTGAGTAACATAACATTATTGCACATTCTGATTGACAGTCAACAGTATAAATATGGAGGTGACCTTGGCTCACAGCAGCAGTTAAAGTGTCTTTAGTGATCAAAGGTGAAACGTGTCTACAGTGATGGTTCACAGTTAGGGGGTGGTCAAGGTAGCTGTCTATTGTTCAAAAGATAGAAGAAAAACAGGGGGTGGGGGGTGTTGCTAGCAATCACAAGTTAGCATTCACAAGCCTGATAGCCTGTGGGTAGAAATTGTTTGTCAGTCTGGTAGTCCTGGATTTCAGGCTCTTGTATGGTCTACCTGATGCTAGGAGGCTGAAGAGACTGTGTACTGTCCTTGATGATGATGTGTGTTCTCCTGGTGGCCCTGGTAGACTACATGTCCTGTAGTGAGGGGAAGGCTGCTCCTGATATGTACTGAGCAGTTTTAATCATTCGCTGGAGTGCCTTCCTGTCCTTAGCAGTGCAGTTTCCATACCAGACCGTGACTGAGCTGGTAAGGACACTCTCAACCGTACTTCTATAGAAGTTGCTGAGAATTTGGGGTGGCATGCCAAATTTTCTCAGCCTTCTTAGGAAGTACAGTCACTGCTGGGCTTTCTTTAATGTTTGTTGGGTGTTGTGATCCCAGGTGAGGTTTTCGCTGATGTGGGTCCTGAGGAATTTAAAGGTTTTCACCCGTTCCACCTTTTTCTCCCCTATGTACAGAGGTGTGTATTGTGCACTCCTCCGTGGGTCAATAATCATCTCCTTGGTCTTGTCTGTGTTCAAGGAGAGATTATTATCCTGACACCAGGCCACCAGTTCCGCTACCTCCCTTCTGTACGCTGCCTCAGCTCCCCCGGTGATTAGTCCGACGACCGTAGTATCAATCAGCAAACTTGATGATACTGATGGTGTTCTGGGAGGCCACACAGTTGTGTGTGAAGAGGGTGTACAGTAGGGGGCTCAGCACGCAGCCATGGGGGTTCCATGTGCTTAGAACCTTTGTGCCGGACGTCTGGTTGCCGATTCTGACTGACTGGGGCCAGTTTGTGAGAAAGTTTAGGACCCAGTCACAGAGAGTTGGTGTCAGACCAACAGTGAGGAGTTTAGCGGTGAGTTTTTGTGGGATGACCGTGTCAAAAGCAGAGCTGTAGTCAATGAGTAATAGCCTGGCATATATGTCCTTGCCCTCCAAGTGGGTGAGGGCGATGTGGATGGCGGCGTTGACTGCATCTTCAGTGGACCGGTTCTGCCGGCAGGCAAACTGTAGAGGGTCTAGTGTGTCTGGGATGGTCTTCTTGATGTGTGACATGACTATCCTTTCGAAGCACTTCATCACTATTGGGGTGAGTGCAACAGGGCGATAGTCATTCAGACAGGTCACAGTGTTTTTCTTTAGCAGGGGCACGATGGTGGTGGTCTTGAAGCAGGTGGGCACAACAGCTTGTGCTAGAGACAAGTTGTATATATCAGCAAGTACGTCAGCCAGCTTTGATGAACACACCCCGAGGGCCTGGCCAGGTATGTTGTCTGGGCCGGCTGCCTTCCGTGGGTTTGTTCTCCTCAGAACTGTACGTACCTCTGCTGTTGTCACAGTGAGTGGTGGGTCCTGCGTGCGCTCCGTGGTCAGAACTCCTCTCTGTTGGTTGGTGTTGAGGACCTCGAAGCGGGCGTAGAACTCATTCAACTCATCTGGCAGTGATTGTTGGCTGTTTGTGACCCCCCTGCCCCCCTGCTTGTAGTCTGTGATGTGTTGCAGGCCTTGCCACATGCGCCGGGAATCTGTGGTGGAGTAGAATCCCTTTTGTCTGTATTGTCCCTTGGCCTCGTTGATGGATTTAGGCAGGTCATATCTGGCCTTCTTGTAGTCCTCAGCGTTGCCAGAGACAAATGCAGTGGAGCGGGCATGTAGCTTGGACCGAACATCACAGTTAATCCAAGGTTTTTGGTTTGGGTATATCTTGTATTGTTTTGTGGGAACAATGTTTTCCACACTAGAAGCATATTCTCTATGTCCACAGTACCATCATCCCTCTGAGCAGCAGTTTGGAACATGTCCCAGTCTGTACTCCCAAAGCAGTCCTGAAGCAATAGTTCAGTGTCTTCATTCCACACTTTAACAGTTTTACTCACTGGGGGGGGGAGGGGCTTGCTTGAGACACTGTCTGTACGCTGGATATAGAAAAGCTGAGATGTGATCAGATAGTCCAAAGTGTGGTCTGGTTACAGACTTGTAGGCTCCCCTCACGTTGCAGTACACCTGGCCCAGGGTGTTTTTCACCCTTGTAGTAAAGTTCACATACTGATGGTATTTGGGGAGAACACTCTTTAGGTTGCGGTGGTTAAATCCCCAGCTACCGTGAACACAGCATCGGGGTGCGCGGTCTCTTGTTTACTGATGACGTCATGCAGCAGCTTCAGCGCTGTAGTGGAGTCCGCCCGTGGCGGGATGTAAACAGACAGTATAAAGACTGCACTGAACTCCCTTGGCAGGTAAGAAGGTCTGCATTTCACCATCAAAAACTCAATGTTGTCCGAGCAGTGTCTTTCAACCACCTGTACGTCCGAGCACCAGCTGTTACTCACGTAAACACAGACGCCGCCGCCTCTCTTGAAGCCTTTCTCCGGTCTCCACGGTAGACTGAGTGTGTTGCTAGCTGGATAGCAGAGTCAGGGATGCTGTCCGAAAGCCAGGTTTCCAGGAAAATAAGAGTACATTCTCTCAGTTCACGCTGGGATGTAAACCTGGTTGTCAGCTCATCCAGCTTGTTGTCGAGCCAGCGCACGTTAGCTAGCAGCAGGCTAGGTAGTGGTGGTCGTGTAGCTCTAGCCTTTAGCCTAGCATGTAGCCCCGCATTTGCATTTAGGATGCAAATTAGGACTATAATAAATAAAAAATGTAGCTGTTGTCGGGAGGACGACGCAAAGACATCAGCCAAGGGGGGACCCCACCCTGACTATATTTATACATATATTACTCTATATTTCTATTCTCTATAGTCAAATTTTCTCTATTTATATTCTCTATATTAATACATTGTTACATTGTTTACAGGGACGGGGCCAAATGCCAATGAAGTCAATAGGAAACAATAATATTTTTTATTTTTGTTATTTTGCACCATTGACCATATTTTGCAAATAATTAATAAAATATAGTAAAAAAAATGTGTCGATGACACACATCTTTTGTTTGCCTGAAATAATTGTGGTATCAGAAGTCATACTTGCCAACCTTGAGACCTCCGATTTCGGGGCGTGGTCGGGGGTGGGGCGGAGGCGTGGTTGGGGGCGTGGTTAGGGCGGGGGTGTGGTTAAGAGGGATGGCGTATAACTCACCAACTCGAGTATTTCATATATATATATATATATACATATATATATATGTAGGGCTGGACGATATTGGCTTTTATTAATATCGCGATATTTTTATGCCATATTGCGATATACGATGTATATTACGATATTTTGCCTTGGACTTGAATGAACACTTGATGCATATAATGACAGCAGTATGATGATTCTATGTGTCTACATTCAAACATTCTTCTTCATACTGCATTAATATATGCTACTTTTAAACTTTCATGCAGAGAAGGAAATCACAACTAAGTCAATTTACCAAAACTGTATTTATTAAAGTTATTAGCAGGTGACTTTTCAAATTATGCTACATATTAGCAGTAATGCTACTTTTGGTAGCAACGCTTGTGCCCCACACATGACAAATTAAAGTTGTCAATCAATCAATCAATGTTTACTTATATAGCCCTAAATCACTAGTGTCTCAAAGGGCTGCACAAACCACTACGACATCCTCGGTAGGCCCACATAAGGGCAAGGAAAACTCACACCCGGTAGGACGTCGGTGACAATGAGGACTATGAGAACCTTGGAGAGGAGGAAAGCAATGGATGTCGAGCGGGTCTAACATGATACTGTGAAAGTTCAATCCATAATGGATCCAACACAGTCGCGAGAGTCCAGTCCAAAGCGGGTCCAACACAGCAGCGAGAGTCCCGTTCACAGCGGAGCCAGCAGGAAACCATCTCAAGCGGAGGCGGATCAGCAGCGCAGAGATGTCCCCAACCGATACACAGGCAAGCAGTACATGGCCACCGGATCGGACCGGACCCCCTCCACAAGGGAGAGTGGGACATAGGAGAAAAACAAAAGAAACGGCAGATCAACTGGTCTAAAAAGGGAGTCTATTTAAAGGCTAGAGTATACAAATGAGTTTTAAGGTGAGACTTAAATGCTTCTACTGAGGTGGCATCTCAAACTGTTACCGGGAGGGCATTCCAGAGTACTGGTGCCCGAAATTAAAAAGCTCTATAGCCCGCAGACTTTTTTTGGGCTTTGGGAATCACTAATAAGCCGGAGTCCTTTGAAGGCAGATTTCTCCCCGGGACATATGGTACAATACAATCGGCAAGATAAGATGGAGCTAGACCGTGTAGTATTTTATACGTAAGTAGTAAAACCTTAAAGTCACATCTTAAGTGCACAGGAAGCCAGTGCAGGTGAGCCAGTATAGGTATATATGTATGTATATATGTATATAAAGGTATATACAGTATAGGTATATATGTATGTATATATGTATATAAAGGTATATACAGTATAGGTATATATGTATATAAAGGTATATGCAGTATAGGTATATATGTGTGTATATATGTATATCAAGGTATATACAGTATATATGTATGTATATATGTATATAAAGGTATATACAGTATATATGTATGTATATATGTATATAAAGGTATATACAGTATAGGTATATATGTATGTATATATGTATATAAAGGTATATACAGTATAGGTATATATGTATGTATAAAGGTATATACAGTATAGGTATATATGTATATAAAGGTATATACAGTATAGGTACATATGTATATATATGTATATAAAGGTATATACAGTATATATGTATGTATATATGTATATAAAGGTATATACAGTATATATGTATGTATATATGTATATAAAGGTATATACAGTATAGGTATATATGTATGTATATATGTATATAAAGGTATATACAGTATAGGTATATATGTATATAAAGGTATATACAGTATAGGTATATATGTATATAAAGGTATATGCAGTATAGGTATATATGTGTGTATATATGTATATCAAGGTATATACAGTATATATGTATGTATATATGTATATAAAGGTATATACAGTATATATGTATGTATATATGTATATAAAGGTATATACAGTATAGGTATATATGTATGTATATATGTATATCAAGGTATATATGTATATAAAGGTATATACAGTATAGGTATATATGTATGTATATATGTATATAAAGGTATATACAGTATAGGTATATATGTGTGTATATATGTATATCAAGGTATATACAGTATATATGTATGTATATATGTATATAAAGGTATATACAGTATATATGTATGTATATATGTATATAAAGGTATATACAGTATATATGTATGTATATATGTATATAAAGGTATATGCAGTATAGGTATATATGTGTGTATATATGTATATCAAGGTATATACAGTATATATGTATGTATATATGTATATAAAGGTATATACAGTATATATGTATGTATATATGTATATAAAGGTATATACAGTATAGGTATATATGTATGTATATATGTATATCAAGGTATATATGTATATAAAGGTATATACAGTATAGGTATATACTGTATGTATGTATATATGTATATCAAGGTATATATGTATATAAAGGTATATACAGTATAGGTATATATGTATATCAAGGTATATACAGTATATATGTATGTATATATGTATATAAAGGTATATACAGTATAGGTATATATGTATATAAAGGTATATACAGTATAGGTATATATGTATGTATAGGTACATACAGTACAGGTATATATGTATATAAAGGTATATACAGTATAGGTATATACAGTACAGGTATATATGTATATAAAGGTATATACAGTATAGGTATATATGTATGTATATATGTATATAAAGGTATATACAGTATAGGTATATATGTATGTATAGATGTATATCAAGTATATACAGTGCAGGTATATATGTATGTATATAAAGGTATATACAGTATAGGTATATATGTATGTATATGTGTATATAAAGGTATATACAGTATAGGTATATATGTATGTATATCAGGTATATACAGTATATATGTATTTATATATGTATATAAAGGTATATACAGCATAGGTATATATGTATGTATATATGTATATAAAGGTATATACAGTATAGGTATATATGTATGTATAGGTATATACAGTACAGGTATATATGTATGTATATAAAGGTATATACAGTATAGGTATATATGTATGTATATATGTATATAAAGGTATATACAGTATAGGTATATATGTATGTATATATGTATATCAAGTATATACAGTATATATGTATTTATATATGTATGTAAAGGTATATACAGTATAGGTATATATGTATGTATATATGTATATAAAGGTATATACAGTATAGGTATATATGTATGTATATATGTATATAAAGGTATATACAGTATAGGTATATATGTATGTATATATGTATATAAAGTATATACAGTATAGGTATATATGTATGTATATATGTATATAAAGGTATATACAGTGCAGGTATATATGTATGTATATAAAGGTATATACAGTATAGGTATATATGTATGTATTTGTATATAAAGGTATATACAGTATAGGTATATATGTATGTATATCAAGTATATACAGTATATATGTATTTATATATGTCTATAAAGGTATATACAGCATAGGTATATATGTATGTATATATGTATATAAAGGTATATACAGTATAGGTATATATGTATGTATATATGTATATAAAGGTATATACAGTACAGGTATATATATATGTATATAAAGGTATATACAGTATAGGTATATATGTATGTATATATGTATATCAAGTATATACAGTATATATGTATTTATATATGTATGTAAAGGTATATACAGTATAGGTATATATGTATGTATATATGTATATAAAGGTATATACAGTATAGGTATATATGTATGTATATATGTAAAAAAGGTATATACAGTATAGGTATATATGTATGTATATATGTATATAAAGGTATATACAGTATAGGTATATATGTATGTATATATGTATATAAAGGTATATACAGTATAGGTATATATGTATGTATATATGTATATAAAGGTATATACAGTGTAGGCGTAATGTGATCAAACTTTCTTGTTCTTGTCAAAAGTCTAGCAGCCGCATTTTGTACCAACTGTAATCTTTTAATGCTAGACATGGGGAGACCCGAAAATAATACGTTACAGTAATCGAGACGAGACGTAACAAACGCATGGATAATGATCTCAGCGTCTTTAGTGGACAGAATGGAACGAATTTTAGCGATATTACGGAGATGAAAGAAGGCCGTTTTAGTAACACTTTTAATGTGTGCCTCAAAGGAGAGAGTTGGGTCGAAGATAATACCCAGATTCTTTACCGAGTCACCTTGTTTAATTGTTTGGTTGTAAAATGTTAAAGTTGTATTATTAAATAGAGGTCGGTGTCTAGCAGGACCGATAATCAGCATTTCCGTTTTTTTGGCGTTGAGTTGCAAAAACTTAGCGGACATCCATTGTTTAATTTCATTAAGACACGCCTCCAGCTGACTACAATCCGGCGTGTTGGTCAGCTTTAGGGGCATGTAGAGTTGGGTGTCATCAGCATAACAATGAAAGCTAACACCGTATTTGCGTATGATGTCACCTAGCGGCAGCATGTAGATGCTGAAGAGTGCAGGGCCAAGGACCGAACCCTGGGGAACTCCACACGTTACCTTAACGTAGTCCGAGGTCACATTGTTATGGGAGACACACTGCATCCTATCAGTAAGATAAGAGTTAAACCGAGACAGGGCTAAGTCTGACATACCAATTCGTGTTTTGATACGTTCTAATAAAATATTATGATCGACGGTATCGAAAGCAGCGCTAAGATCGAGGAGCAGCAACATAGATGACGCATCAGAATCCATCGTTAGCAATAGATCATTAGTCATTTTTGCGAGGGCTGTCTCCGTGGAGTGATTTGCCCTGAAACCAGATTAAAAGGTTTCACATAGATTGTTAGACGCTAAGTGTTCATTTAACTGCTCCGCAACAATTTTTTCGAGGATTTTTGAAATAAAGGGAAGGTGAGACACCGGTCGGTAGTTTACCATGAGGTCAGGATCGAGGTTAGGTCTTTTAAGAAGAGGATGAATAACCGCTTTTTTGAATGCTAGGGGAACAGTGCCCGAGGAAAGTGATAAGTTTATAATATTTAGCACTGATGGACCTAATAATACAAAGAGCGCCTTGATCAGTTTCCCAGGAAGAGGGTCAAGTAAACATGTTTGTTTTATTCCATTTACACGTTGTAACAATTCCTCTAATGTTATTTCCTCAAAACGAGAGAAACTATTTTGGAGGCCAAAATCGTATCTGTGTTAATAGAACCCCGTTGTAGCTGGGACGCATTGTCTTTAATCTCCTTTCTAATGACTTCAATTTTCTTACTAAAGAATTGCATAAAGTCATCAGCTGAGTGGGTGGAGCTACTAGAAGGGGTCCCTTGTTGGGTTAGCGATGCTACCGTACTAAACAAAAATTTAGGATCGTTTTTATTACGGTGGATGAGATTTGAGTAATATATATAAAAAGTTGTCTATTCGACATATTCCCACTTGAAGCCGAACCACTGCCAGACGATGGGCACCGTGCTGTTTTTCTTGGGAATTAACTCTTCCTTCATTTGTTACCAGATTCGCACCTTCTTTCGCTCGAAACAACCCGCTAGCATTACAGCTAACGTTAGCCACACCGAACCTCTCTGCTTGGCGAGGGCGTGTTCGTATGACATGACAGATGTGACGTATGTAAGAATGTGCCCCTGCTTGTCTGAGGAGACACAAGAAAGAGCGAGGAGAACCTGAAGTGTAATGCGCGAGCTAAAAACTACTGCGTGAAAACGTCTACTCGAATAGTACGATATAGTCATTTTCTATATCGCACAGAGCCAAACCCGCGATATATATCGCCCAGCCCTATATATATATGTATGAAATACTTGACTTTCAGTGAATTGTAGCGATATATATATTTATTTTATTATATATAAAAATAAAAGAAATAGTTGAATTTCCGACGGCACCTATCAAATACACAGTAATAGAAACACAGTTGTTCTACTAACTGTACTGTGCTTGCTGGTTACTCAAAAAGCAACAACACTTACCTTTCACTATTTGAGTAACCTTTGTTCTGCCATTTGCGTATTGGCAGAACATCTTTCACGGATTTGTTGTAGACATCTGCAAATGAGAACGTGATGTTGCTTCCAGCTATCAGCGTAGCCATCTTTGTCTCAGCATAAGTTACACCATCGGGTCTCCATTTTGAGAGGTGGGCCATAATACTGGGTTGTGAACGATGCTGCGCTGCGGACGTTTTGTGCCTCGCTGACTGACTGTTCATGGCTGAATATATCCGTTCGGCTGCCGTGTTCGATGGAGAAGTCTGTTCTACAAAATTTACGGGCAACATACCCCTTCCCCTTCGAACTCTCCTGGATAAACTGAAATTCTTGTTTCCAATTGTTCTGGAACTTGCAAGCATATTTCTTCATTTTGCCCGTCGACGGTGTAATATATTGGGTTGGAGTCAATAACCAGGTGACATGATGAAGTTACGTCTCTTTACTGTGGGCTTCAGAACAGACTCCCTAATGCATGTTCCTTGACGGCACTTAAATGTAGTGTGAAGTGATGTGAATTATATTTATATAGCGCTTTTTCTCTAGTGACTCAAAGCGCTTTACATAGTGAAACCCAATATTTAAACCAGTGTGGGTGGCACTGGGAGCAGGTGGGTAAAGTGTCTTGCCCGAGGACACACCGGCAGTGACTAGGATGGCGGAAGCGGGAATTGAACCTGCAACCCTCAAGTTGCTGGCACGGCCACTCTACCAGCCGAGCTATGCCGCCCCAAATGTAGAATATATTTACATTCTATTCTAAGTACAGTAGATGGCAATATTGTCCTGTTTAAGAGGGTCACAACATTGAGTCAGGTCTGTCTGCATGGAGCGGGAGGGGCGTGGCCTCCAGCTCCACTTGAATTTCGGGAGATTTTCTGGAGAAAATTTGTGCCAGGAGGTTTTCGGGAGAGGCGCTGAATTTCCGGAGTCTCCCTTAAAATCTGGGTGGGTTGGCAAGTATGTCAGCAGTACTGTCCCGGTAGCAAATTGTTGTCAAATCGATATCCCACACACAGGTTTTCTCCTTTTATGTATCGGTGAATTTATTTGCTGACAACATGTCTCCTGTATTGTGCACCACAACACTGTACACAAATACTGCTCTTATGACAGGTCTTACACAGTAAACCGTAAAGCATAGTTGTGGTTGCCAAGCCTTTTTTACTTCGAATCACGACTCAAACAAAGACAAAGAAAGAGACAATTTAGGGCGTAGCTGCCAAACACGCTTTTAGATCTGTCTGCTGCGTTCGACACCGTCGACCACGCCACCTTAATCACTGGTCTTGAGAACTGTGTGGTTATTAAGGGTGCCGCCCTCAACTGGTTCCCGTCATACCTAACCGACAGGAGTTTTTGTGTAAAAATAGACAGTTTAATGTCTTCCACAGCTCCTTTACCACATGGAGTCCCCCAGAGCTCTATCCTTGCCCCAATCTTATTTGCGCTTTACCTTCTCGCCCTTGGTTCTATTTTTAGGAAGTACGGTATTGCATTTCATTTTTATGCCGATGATTGCCAGATCTATTTTCCCATGGCAAAAAATAAAACGGTTCAACGTCTTTTTGACTGCCTGCACGATGTCAAAGCCTGGCTTTCAGCTAACTTCCTGAGTCTAAATAAAGACAAAACAGAAGTTATGTTGTTCAGTCCAAGTCCCTCTCCCTCCCCCAACGTTGACCTCGGCACTCTGACCCCTTATCTCAGCGACTTTGTCACAAACCTGGGGGTAAAGTTAGACTCAGATTTTAAATCGAAAAACAAATCAGCAGCGTCGTTCAAAAAAGCTTTTATCAATCACGCCAAATAGCGAAAGCGAAACCTCTTCTATCCGAACATGATCTCGAGAAATTAATCCACGCCTTTATCTGGAATGCTTTAGACTACTGTAATGGCCTGTATGTCGGCATTAGCCAGGCCTGCAGCTGGTGCAGAACTCTACTGCTCGTCTGCTAGCACAGACCCGCAGACGTCAGCACATCACCCCCATATTAGCGTCCCTTCACTGGCTCCCTGTGCGTCATCCAATCAATTTTAAACTCCTATTTGTTTTAAAATGTCTAAACAACCTGGCGCCAACATATCTCTCCGACCTCCTTCAGCCTTACTGCCCCACCCCATCCCTAAGATCATGTGATCAGCTGCTACTGAGGGTCCCTGACACAAGGCTGAAGCTTAGACGTGACAGAGCTTTGGCTGCTGCTGCTCCCAAGCTCTGGAACGACCTACCTCTAAGTGTTAGACAAGCCTCCTCTCTTCCTGTTTTTAAATCTCTCTTAAAAACATGCTTTTATTCCTTGGCTTTTAACACTGAGTGATATCCATCCTGCAATGGCGCCCAATTATACACCTGCTGTCAACCTGTTTTTATGTTTTATTTATTTATTTTTATCTTGTTCTGTTTGTGTTGTGTGTTGTTTGCTCGGTTCTCATATTATCTTTTAACCTGCCCATTGTACAGCACTTTGGCTACCCTGTGGTAAATTTTAAATGTGCTCTATAAATAAAGTTGATTTGATTTGAACACTGAAGGATGACGTGAAACGAAAGTCAAAGTAAAAATCTCCTCTCTTTGTTTCAGTCTTTAGAATACTAACTCCCACATAAAGTGTGCTTTAGATAAGTGTTGTATTTTCCTTCTCTGCAAAAATCGCCATGTCACCCTTATCAGCACCTACGCCCCAACCCTGGATGCAGACCTTGAGAGCAAGGACACGTCTATGCCTCACTAAACTCCGTCATAGAGAGAACGCCTCCCACCGACAAGCTCATACTCCTCGGGGATTTTAACGCGAGGGTGGGCTCTGACAGTGGGCTCTGGACCGGAACACTTGGTCAGCACGGTGTTGGTAGGCTTAAAAATAAAGGACTTCACCTCCTTACACTCTGCTCTGAACATCAGTTCACCATCACCAACACCCTATTCCAGCTCAAGCATAAATTCAAAACCTCCTGGCAACATTCTCGCTCCAAACATTGGCACCTCCTTGACTATATTATCACCCGTCGTAGAGACAGTTAGGAGGTCCTAATCTCCAGAGCGATGCGTGGAGCGGAGTGCTGGACTGACCATCGAATGATCAGAGCCAAATTTCAGATGGAAGTACGCTCCCAACTGAAGAAAACACCACCAAACAAGAGACTCAACTGTGAAGCACTCAAATCCAAGCACTGTGTAGACCAGCTCAGAGCACAGCTTGCAGAAGATTTGCCTGCAATCCATGATACCCACCTGGACCCTGACATCAACACCTGCTGGAACTCCCTAAGGACTGCCATCCATCAGGCAGCAGAGGAATCCCTTGGGTACACCAGGCGTAAACATCAGGACTGGTTTGACAACAGTGCACCGGATATCCATAAACTTCTCCAATCAAAACACAAAGCCCATGCTGCTTACCTGGCAAACCAAAAAACCATCACACTAAAGACTCGACTCTCCTCCATAAGTGCCGAAGTCCTGCGTACCCTCAGAGCCATGGAAAATGACTTGTGGATCAAGAAAGCCAGCGAGATCCAACTCTATGCTGACACCAACAAGTCCCATGAATTTTATGATGTCGTCAAATCCATATATGGTCCACAGAGAAAAAACATAACCCCAGTCAGATCGGCAGACGGACTCACCCTCTATTGCAGGGGTCGGGAACCTTTTTGGCTGAGAGAGCTATGAAATCCAAATATTGTAAAATGTATTTCCGTAGGAGCCATATAATATTTTTTTAACACTGCATACAACTAAATGTGTGCATTTTTTAATTAAAACCAACATTTTTAGAGTATAATAAGTCTCTAATTCTTTTTAATAACATTGTTATTTCATGAACAGGTGCGGTAGAAAACGGTTGGATGGATTAACATGCTTGAGAATGTTTTATATTTTGAAAGTTATTTTTAACATCGTGATTAACTGCAGAATTATTCATTACATATTGTGTTAAGCAATGCCAGCTAAGATTTATCTGAGAGCCAGATGCGGTCATCAAAAGAGCCACATCTGGCTCTAGAGCCATAGGTTCCCTACCCCTGAACTACATGATGGAATGCGAGCCTGTGTTTGCATTGGAGGCCAGCAATCCCCTTCTTTTAATGTGAAAGTCGGGGTCAGGCAGGGATGTGTCGTATTATGCAATACTCCATTGAACTGATCATCTGGATCTTCCCAGTGACTGCTGTGAAAGAGCAGCTGGCAACCAGGGAAAGACCTGGTGACCGCCTGGAAAGACAGCTGACAGGAGGGAAAGACCCCACCGGGCCTGACACAGGCTAGCCCCCTGTGGCAGGAGGGACTCGGCACTAGTAGTGTACAAGTCCTGCCCTTTTCTGGCTACGAAACGCTCAATGAAGAAAATACCCCTAGAGTCAGCGGACTGCAGCGGCAGCTACTCTGCAAGCAAATGAGGATCTTAGGCACAGAGACATCATTGGCCTTGTGCAGCAGGGAAGAGGAGGCCTTGGCCTTAGTGAGAGCAGACCGTTGTGGCATACTGCGGCTCCAGCTCAGCGACGACGGCTGGTTGTAGAGGAGGTACGTCGGTATGACTCACCGGCAGACTACACGGCAACTGACCCCGGAACGGCAAAGACGATGAGAACGATGAACAACAAGATACCTGAGCCTATAACACCTACTCCAGGATTTGAGGTCCGGAATTGCAGGTGTGGCTGGACCAAGGTAACATCCTATGCAGGCCTAAGAAGACACCAAGGCTTGAAAAAGTGTTTGATGCCAGAGCAAAAGGAACCTCGCATTGACCGCTACTTCTTACGAAGCAAGTCGAGTAAGTCGAATGAAGTCCAGCAGCAGGACCAAAACCAAAGTCTGCAGGACATCAATCTCCTTGCTCAGGCTGGGGATGAGGAACAAAGCATAGTGGTGCCCAACCTGTCACAGCCTGCAACAGAGACTAAGATACAAGGACGAAAGCCAAAAATCATGTGGCCAAAATCCTGTGAGAAAAGAGAGTGGGAGACAATTGACACAGACATCAGCAAACTCCTCGGACAACTAAAGGGAACTGCAATCAGAAAGCTGGAGAGAATGGGAGACCTAATTTACAGCTATGGTGTGAAGCGGTATGGAACAGCAGAGAGAACGAAACGGATAGTTACACCGACAAAGTCCAGGAGACAGCAGGAGATTGAACGGTTAGTCAGGGAAAGAAGACAGCTGAAAAAACAATGGAAAAGATCTCTAGAGGAGGAAAAAGAGGGAATTGACCATCTACAGGCAGACATTAGGAACATACTGTCAACCTTGAGGAGAGCTGAGAATCTGAGAAGGAGGCGTAAAATGAAGGAGAGAACTAGATCAAACTTCCTCAAAGACCCCTTCAAGTTTGCAAAAAGCCTTTTTACAAAGGACAAAAGTGGCAAACTCATAACATCAAAGAAAGACCTCGAAGCTTACCTCAAGCAGAACCACACTGACACCCAGCGGAGCGGACCAAAAACTCTCCCACCTGATATGCCACCAATAGAGTCCCCAGAACACCAACTGGACACTAACCCTCCAAAGTGGAGTGAGGGGGAGAGAATTGTACGACGAGCTAGAGCGGCATCCTCTCCTGGGCCCAATGGAATTCCATACCGATTTTATAAGAAAACTCCAGAGGTTTTACACTTTCTATGGAGGCTGATGAAGGTGGTGTGGCAGAAACAAGCAATTCCAACTGCATGGCGGAGGGCAGGAGGCATCCTGATCCCCAAGGAAAAGGACTCTGTGGATATCAGCCAGTTTCGCCAAATCAGCCTTCTCAATGTTGAAGGCAAAATCTTCTTCAGTGTAGTGGCTCACAGGCTGTCCACCTACCTGGAAAAGAACCAATACATTGACACTTCGGTGCAAAAAGCAGGGATTCCAGGGTTCTCGGGGTGCCTGGAGCACACGAACATGATATGGAGTCAAATTTAAGCTGCCAAGAAGGGTGGAAGAGACCTCCATGTTGTGTTCTTGGACCTAGCAAATGCCTTTGGGTCAGTTCCTCATGATCTCCTCTGGGTGGCATTCCACTATTTCAGTGTCCCGGATTCCATAACTGGTCTTGTCAAAGCCTATTTCCAGGATCTACAGCTATGCCTGACAAGTGGTGGGTGTACCACAGCATGGCAGCGACTCGAAATAGGAATAATGGCAGGGTGTACCATCTCACCTCTTGCTTTTACAATGGCTATGGAGGTCATCATCCGGGCCTCTAAGTGGGTGGTAGGAGGTCAAAAGATTAAATCCGGTCTTCGTCTTCCCCCCATCAGAGCCTATATGGATGATATGACCATCCTCACCACAACCAAGGCGTGTGCTAGGCGGCTGCTGAACAAACTGCAAGAAAACATCCAGTGGGCCCGGATGGAAATAAAACAAAGCAAGTCCAGAAGCATCTCAGTGGTGAAGGGGAAGCTGATGGAACATCGATTCTGTGTGGGTGAGGAGGCTATACCAACAGTGTCTGAGAAGCCTGTCAAGAGTTTTGGGCGTTGGTATCATGCCACCCTAAAGGACACGGGGCAGGTGGACCAGCTCAAGCAGGATACTATAACTGGCCTTGAAAACATCGATAAGACCATGCTCCCTGGCCGGTTGAAGCTTTGGTGCCTCCAATTTGGGTTGTTACCCAGGCTTTTGTGGCCTCTGACCATCTATGACGTACCAACCACAAAGGTAGAAAAGCTGGAGAGGATGGTTAGCGCATTTGCTAGGAAGTGGCTGGGTCTTCCCAAATGCTTCAGTAACATCGGACTGTATGGAAGAGGTGTTCTGGAGCTTCCTGTTTCCAGCCTAGTAGAGGAGTTTAAGTGTACAAAGGTAAGGCTGGAAATGACGCTAACAGAGTCTCGTGACCCATGCATTGCCCAAACAGCTCCTACCTTGGTGACCGGAAGGAAATGGACTGCAGCGGCAGCGACTCTGCAAGCAAAGGAGGATCTTAGGCACAGAGACATCATTGGCCTCGTGCAGCAGGGAAGAGGAGGCCTTGGCCTTAGTGAGAGCAGACCGTTGTGGCATACTGCGGCTCCAGCTCAGCGACGACGGCTGGTTGTAGAGGAGGTACGTCGGTATGAGCAGGCAGCAAGATGTGCAAAGGCTATCTCACAAGTTAAGCAAGGACAGTGGATGAGCTGGGAAGGAGTCGAGAGGAGAAAGCTCTCATGGAG
Source organism: Nerophis ophidion (assembly GCF_033978795.1). Taxonomy (NCBI): domain Eukaryota; kingdom Metazoa; phylum Chordata; class Actinopteri; order Syngnathiformes; family Syngnathidae; genus Nerophis; species Nerophis ophidion. Next base: position 41,280,752 of record NC_084633.1, on the reverse strand, counting down.
GGAGCTGTTGGGCATGGAGGCAGGTCACATCAGCTTCATCTTACGTTCCACTTATGATGTCCTTCCCTCACCCTCCAACCTCAAACAGTGGTATGGAGAGGACCCTACATGCCCCCTCTGTCCATCTCCAGTTAACCTCAAACACATTCTCGTTGGCTGCAAGACAAGTCTGTCACAAGGGCGCTACACCTGGCGGCACAACCAGGTTCTGAAGTGCCTAGCAGCCACGTTAGAGGCCAGAAGAGCGAAGATCAATGCCCTGCCCCCGCCAAAAGTACATCCTACAGCCACAAGAGAGTTCATCCGAGAAGGTGCAGAGTCCATCAAAGGCCATATAACAGACATAGGCCAGCTCGGAAGGGCTCGTGACTGGAAAATGGCGGTGGATCTTGATCAAATGCTCTGCTTTCCATCAGAGATAGCCATGTCAAACCTCAGACCAGACATTGTGCTCTGGTCCCCCTCACTGCGTATTGTGTATATAATAGAACTCACGGTTCCCTGGGAGGCTGCTGTGGAGGAGGCATTCGAACGCAAAAGCCTTAAGTACACCGAACTGGCAGCTGATGCTGAGCAGAATGGATGGAAAGCCAAGGTCTGCCCAGTGGAAGTTGGCTGCAGAGGTTTTGTGGGCCGGACAACAATCAGGCTGCTTAAGGACATCGGAGTTCGAGGCCAAACCCTGCGAAACACCATCAAAGCCCTCTCAGGAGCAGCAGAGACAGCCAGTCGGTGGCTGTGGGTGAAGAGGAGAGACACCATCTGGGGATGTACTAAGACCTACATCACATAATGGTTAAAAGCAGAGGGGGGCTCACCTGGGACGCCAGGTGTTGCCGATGAGCCCTCTGGAGGTGTCGTGGGCCTATCATTGAAACGCCGGTGAAGGAGGGTGCCCACCTGATGACCCCAATGAAGCTAACAACCATTAACCTTCCTCCTCTCTGCCCCCCATCTTGCAATCCCACCCAACCAGGTCCAACACCACAACCACTCTGAGGCAGCGCTGAAGGAGGTAGCCTATTATTTCCACTCTATTCAGGTTATTTTGTATCATGGGATTGTTCTATCTAGTCCTAAAATTGAACTGTAACTGTATTGATCTATGTCAGTAAAATGATGCAATACTCCATGTAGCTGTATTGGTCTATGACAGTAAAATGATGCAATACTCCATATCCTGCCTTCCTTAAGCACACTTGTACACGAAGGCAGTCAGTTCAACATCTTCCGCTCATCAAAACTCTGAACAGCAGGTTGACTGATGGAGGCCAGGTTTATTGACAATTGAAAAGGTGAAACTGTAGGACACAAACATTGTAAATGTAAATGCATGAATTAAATGAACTTAATAATGTCATATCACAGACCACAGATTATCAAGTATTCCATTTGAATTAAATCTAAATTTAACTTTGTCACACACCCCTGTATGTGTTGTTATAATTACTAAATACCAGTGACAGATGTGCTTTCTGCTGTATAAATTGTCTTAAGTAACAATACAACAAACGTCCACTAGATGGAGGCAGATGACAACAAATGAAAGTTAGGCGACATGCACGAGTAATGAAATCAGAGATCGTCTAACATCATAAAACACACACATTTCACAGCTAAATGTGAGTCATTGTGTACTATGAACATTAAAGATGGGTACATACCAACGATGCCACGAACAGCATAAGATGTGATAGTTGTTTGCTGAGAAACACGAGGAGTGAAGCGGAGTTTTGTGCACCAGTTTGAAATGCTTCCGGAGTCTAAACACGTGACCTGTCTGCGTGTTTCTTATAGGTACAGCTCACCTAACAGAACCAACTGAAATGACTTGGAAATAAACACACACTAAATAAGGCCATCTTAATAACTGAGGCATATGCTTGTCTCAAAGATTAAGCCATGCAAGTGCAAGTGCAAACAAGTTTGACAGTGAGGACAAGTCACAGGTGGAAATAAATCCTCAGTGCTGAACTCGTTAATATTTGCACCTGGCTCGCTGACAACAAGCTATCCATACACTTAGGTAAAAGGGAAACCATCCTATTTGGGTCCCACATCAACCTTAAAGGCCTACTGAAACCCACTCCTACCGACCATGCAGTCTTAAAGTTTAGAATAGAATACAAAATACTTTATTGTCATTATATCTGCATATAACAAGATTAAAGACTCCAACTTAAGGTGCGCTTGTGGGAACAAATATGGGGTAAAATAAATAACATAAGTGGTGATATTTATTTTATTATTTCATTTGTTATTTATATATCAATGATGAAATATTAACATTGCAACACGTGCCAATGCGGCCGCTTTAGTTTACTAAATTACAATTTTAAATTTCCCGCGGAGTTTCCTGTTGAAAACGTAGCGGAATGATGACGCGTGTTTGTGACGTTATTGGTTGGAGCGGACATGTTCTCCCAGCACCACTCACGGCTAAAAGTCATCCGATTGAATCGCATAATTACACAATATTTTGGACATCTGTGTTGCTGAATCTTTTGCAATTTGTTCAATTAATAATGGAGACGTCAAAGAAGAATGCTGTTGGTGGAAAGCGGTGTAATGCAGCTGACTTTAGCAACCGAAACACAGACGGTGTTTCTTTGTTTGTTGTGAAGCTTTAAAGTCTTACTGTGTTGGCCCTGCGATGAGGTGGCGACTTGTCCAGAGTGTACCCCGCCTTCCGCCCGATTGTAGCTGAGATAGGCGCCAGCGCCCCCCGCGACCCCAAAAGGGAATAAGCGGTAGGAAATGGATGGATGGATGGATGAAACCCACTACTACCCACACAGCAAAATCACTCCGCGGCGGAGGTATCGCGCATTCCCGAACGGACCCGCGAAACGGACCCGTATCGGGGTCCACTTGCACTCTGGATATGATCCGCGACGGAGGCCGGTCGCGGACCCGCCGCGGCTCCGAGCTGGATATGCTCCGCATCCAGGGGACCCGCACATGCCGCAACGTTCATCCGCCGTGGACCAGCAACGGACTCGTAAAAACCCTGGCTCATCTGGCCCGGGTCCATTATGGACCCGTTTATCATATTTTCAAAATCCTTTCTGTTCTTGTTGTAGGAGATTAAATATTTATATGTACTATATTTACTATTTATACATATATATATATATTTACTTTATAGAGTGAATTGACCATTTTCTGTTTCTGCCTATTGACAATATTGTTAGTTTAAAAATACAAGGCAATGCATATTTATAAATATGCATTGCCTAAGCTTATAAGCTTATAGGCCTGCTGTAGTAGGATAAAATAGGAAACTAACACTAGTGTTAGTTTCCTATTTTATCCCAGTGATATATCACTAGGCCCTATTACAGCAGGCCTAAGCTTAAAGGGGAACATTATCACAATTTCAAAAGGGTTAAAAACAATAGAAATCAGTTCCCAGTGGCTTGTTGTATTTTTTTTCAAAATTTTACCGGTCCCCGAATATCCCTAAAATAAAGCTTTAAAGTGCTTGATTTTCGCTATTTGCGATGCGACTATTTCCCTGTGACGTCACACAGTGCTGCCAATGTAAACAAACAACGGCAGATACCACAGCAAGATATAGCGACATTAGCTCGGATTCAGACTCGGATTTTAGCGGTTTAAGCGATTCAGCAGATTACGCATTTATTGAAACGGATGGTTGGAGTATGAAAGTATTGAAGAAGAAACTGAAGCTATTGAGCGAATAGCTATTGACGCTATTCATAGCCATAGCATGGCCGAATAGTTGCGTTAGCATCGCCGGTAAACTTTGCGGACCAAACGATCAGGACTTTCGCATCTTGTGACACTGGAGCAACTTAAATCCGTCGATTGGTAAGTGTTTGTTTCGCATTAAATGTGGGTGGAAGGAAACGTAATATAGTTGCGAATGTATCTACAGGTTATCCATACATCTCTGTGCCATGTCTGCTTTAGCACCGCCGGTAAATAGCATGTTAGCGTCAATTAGCGTAGCATGTTAGCATCGATTAGCTGGCAGTCAACATCAACAAAACTCACCTTTGTGAATTTGTTTACTTTATAGTTGCAAATGCATCTGCAGGTTATCCATACATCTCTGTGCCATGTCTGCTTTAGCACCGCCGGTAAATAGCATGTTAGCATCAATTAGCATAGCATGTTAGCATCGATTAGCTGGCAGTCACGCCGCAACCAAATATGTCTGATTAGCACATAAGTCAACATCAACAAAACTCACCTTTGTGATTTCGTTGACTTAATGGTTGCAAATGCATCTGCTGGTTATCCATACATCTCTGTGCCATGTCTGTCTTAGCATCGCCGGTCAAATGTGGAGACACTCTGGCACATTCAATGGGGGTCTGGCGGCAGACACTTTGGCATCCTTCGGCCAGTGGTGCAACTTGAATCCCTCCCTGTTAGTGTTGTTACACCCTCCGACAACACACCCACCAGGCATGATGTCTCCAAGGTTCCAAAAAATAGTCGAAAAAACGGAAAATAAAAGAGCTGAGACCCGGTGTTTGTAATGTGTTGAAAACGAAATTGGCGGCTGTGTTACCTCGGAGACGTCACGTTCTGACGTCATCGCAAAAAGAGCGATAAACAGAAAGGCGTTTCATTCGCCAAAATTCACCCATTTAGAGTTCGGAAATCGGTTAAAAAAATATATGGTCTTTTTTCTGCACCATCAAGGTATATATTGACGCTTACATAGGTCTGCTGATAATGTTCCCCTTTAAGCTTAGGCGATGCATCTTTATAAATATGCATTGCCTTGTATTTTTAAACTAACAGTATTGTCAATAGGCAGAAACAGAACATGGTCAATTCACTCTATAAAGTAAATATATATATAAATAGTAAATGTAGTAAATATACATATTTAATCTATTAGGCTACAATTTCAAAGAAATGCTGCTCCAAGCACAGCTAACATATCAGAACATTAATAACTGTAAATATCCATAACCCAACTTTGGGAAGTTGACATTGAATGTTTTCTTATTATATTTGTTTGTATTGGTGTAGGCCTATTAACAAGTTTGTATTGGTGTAGGCCTATTAACAAGTTTGTATTGGTGTAGGCCTATTAACAAGTTTGTATTGGTGTAGGCCTATTAACAAGTTTGTATTGGTGTAGGCCTATTAACAAGTTTGTATTGGTGTAGGCCTATTAACAAGTTTGTATTGGTGTAGGCCTATTAACAAGTTTGTATTGGTGTAGGCCTATTAACAAGTTTGTATTGGTGTAGGCCTATTAACAAGTTTGTATTGGTGTAGGCCTATTAACAAGTTTGTATTGGTGTAGGCCTATTAACAAGTTTGTATTGGTGTAGGCCTATTAACAAGTTTGTATTGGTGTAGGCCTATTAACAAGTTTGTATTGGTGTAGGCCTATTAACAAGTTTGCATTGGTGTAGGCCTATTAACAAGTTTGTATTGGTGTAGGCCTATTAACAAGTTTGTATTGGTGTAGGCCTATTAACAAGTTTGTATTGGTGTAGGCCTATTAACAAGTTTGTATTGGTGTAGGCCTATCAACAAGTTTGTATTGGTGTAGGCCTATCAACAAGTTTGTATTGGTGTAGGCCTATTAACAAGTTTGTATTGGTGTAGGCCTATCAACAAGTTTGTATTGGTGTAGGCCTATTAACAAGTTTGTATTGGTGTAGGCCTATTAACAAGTTTGTATTGGTGTAGGCCTATTAACAAGTTTGTATTGGTGTAGGCCTATTAACAAGTTTGTATTGGTGTAGGCCTATTAACAAGTTTGTATTGGTGTAGGCCTATTAACAAGTTTGTATTGGTGTAGGCCTATTAACAAGTTTGTATTGGTGTAGGCCTATTAACAAGTTTGTATTGGTGTAGGCCTATTCACAAGTTTGTATTGGTGTAGGCCTATTAACAAGTTTGTATTGGTGTAGGCCTATCAACAAGTTTGTATTGGTGTAGGCCTATTAACAAGTTTGTATTGGTGTAGGCCTATTAACAAGTTTGTATTGGTGTAGGCCTATTAACAAGTTTGTATTGGTGTAGGCCTATTAACAAGTTTGTATTGGTGTAGGCCTATTAACAAGTTTGTATTGGTGTAGGCCTATCAACAAGTTTGTATTGGTGTAGGCCTATTAACAAGTTTGTATTGGTGTAGGCCTATTAACAAGTTTGTATTGGTGTAGGCCTATTAACAAGTTTGTATTGGTGTAGGCCTATCAACAAGTTTGTATTGGTGTAGGCCTATCAACAAGTTTGTATTGGTGTAGGCCTATTAACAAGTTTGTATTGGTGTAGGCCTATTAACAAGTTTGTATTGGTGTAGGCCTATTAACAAGTTTGTATTGGTGTAGGCCTATTAACAAGTTTGTATTGGTGTAGGCCTATTAACAAGTTTGTATTGGTGTAGGCCTATTAACAAGTTTGTATTGGTGTAGGCCTATTAACAAGTTTGTATTGGTGTAGGCCTATTAACAAGTTTGTATTGGTGTAGGCCTATTAACAAGTTTGTATTGGTGTAGGCCTATTAACAAGTTTGTATTGGTGTAGGCCTATTAACAAGTTTGTATTGGTGTAGGCCTATCAACAAGTTTGTATTGGTGTAGGCCTATTAACAAGTTTGTATTGGTGTAGGCCTATTAACAAGTTTGTATTGGTGTAGGCCTATTAACAAGTTTGTATTGGTGTAGGCCTATTAACAAGTTTGTATTGGTGTAGGCCTATTAACAAGTTTGTATTGGTGTAGGCCTATTAACAAGTTTGTATTGGTGTAGGCCTATTAACAAGTTTGTATTGGTGTAGGCCTATTAACAAGTTTGTATTGGTGTAGGCCTATTAACAAGTTTGTATTGGTGTAGGCCTATTCACAAGTTTGTATTGGTGTAGGCCTATTAACAAGTTTGTATTGGTGTAGGCCTATCAACAAGTTTGTATTGGTGTAGGCCTATTAACAAGTTTGTATTGGTGTAGGCCTATTAACAAGTTTGTATTGGTGTAGGCCTATTAACAAGTTTGTATTGGTGTAGGCCTATTAACAAGTTTGTATTGGTGTAGGCCTATTAACAAGTTTGTATTGGTGTAGGCCTATCAACAAGTTTGTATTGGTGTAGGCCTATTAACAAGTTTGTATTGGTGTAGGCCTATTAACAAGTTTGTATTGGTGTAGGCCTATTAACAAGTTTGTATTGGTGTAGGCCTATCAACAAGTTTGTATTGGTGTAGGCCTATCAACAAGTTTGTATTGGTGTAGGCCTATTAACAAGTTTGTATTGGTGTAGGCCTATTAACAAGTTTGTATTGGTGTAGGCCTATTAACAAGTTTGTATTGGTGTAGGCCTATTAACAAGTTTGTATTGGTGTAGGCCTATTAACAAGTTTGTATTGGTGTAGGCCTATTAACAAGTTTGTATTGGTGTAGGCCTATTAACAAGTTTGTATTGGTGTAGGCCTATTAACAAGTTTGTATTGGTGTAGGCCTATTAACAAGTTTGTATTGGTGTAGGCCTATTAACAAGTTTGTATTGGTGTAGGCCTATTAACAAGTTTGTATTGGTGTAGGCCTATCAACAAGTTTGTATTGGTGTAGGCCTATTAACAAGTTTGTATTGGTGTAGGCCTATTAACAAGTTTGTATTGGTGTAGGCCTATTAACAAGTTTGTATTGGTGTAGGCCTATTAACAAGTTTGTATTGGTGTAGGCCTATTAACAAGTTTGTATTGGTGTAGGCCTATTAACAAGTTTGTATTGGTGTAGGCCTATTAACAAGTTTGTATTGGTGTAGGCCTATTAACAAGTTTGTATTGGTGTAGGCCTATCAACAAGTTTGTATTGGTGTAGGGCTATTAACAAGTTTGTATTGGTGTAGGCCTATCAACAAGTTTGTATTGGTGTAGGCCTATTCACAAGTTTGTATTGGTGTAGGCCTATTAACAAGTTTGTATTGGTGTAGGCCTATTAACAAGTTTGTATTGGTGTAGGCCTATTAACAAGTTTGTATTGGTGTAGGCCTATTAACAAGTTTGTATTGGTGTAGGCCTATTAACAAGTTTGTATTGGTGTAGGCCTATTAACAAGTTTGTATTGGTGTAGGCCTATTAACAAGTTTGTATTGGTGTAGGCCTATTAACAAGTTTGTATTGGTGTAGGCCTATTAACAAGTTTGTATTGGTGTAGGCCTATTAACAAGTTTGTATTGGTGTAGGCCTATTAACAAGTTTGTATTGGTGTAGGCCTATTAACAAGTTTGTATTGGTGTAGGCCTATTAACAAGTTTGTATTGGTGTAGGCCTATTAACAAGTTTGTATTGGTGTAGGCCTATTAACAAGTTTGTATTGGTGTAGCCTATTAACAAGTTTGTATTGGTGTAGGCCTATTAACAAGTTTGTATTGGTGTAGGCCTATTAACAAGTTTGTATTGGTGTAGGCCTATCAACAAGTTTGTATTGGTGTAGGCCTATCAACAAGTTTGCATTGGTGTAGGCCTATTAACAAGTTTTGAATTGGTGTAGGCCTATCAACAAGTTTGTATTGGTGTAGGCCTATTAACAAGTTTGTAATGGTGTAGGCCTATTAACAAGTTTGTATTGGTGTAGGCCTATTACCAAGTTTGTATTGTGTAGGCCTATTAACAAGTTTGTATTGGTGTAGGCCTATTAACAAGTTTGTATTGGTGTAGGCCTATTAACAAGTTTGTATTGGTGTAGGCCTATTAACAAGTTTGTATTGGTGTAGGCCTATTAACAAGTTTGTATTGGTGTAGGCCTATTAACAAGTTTGTATTGGTGTAGGCCTATTAACAAGTTTGTATTTGTGTAGGCCTATTAACAAGTTTGTATGGTGTAGGCCTATTAACAAGTTTGTATTGGTGTAGGCCTATTAACAAGTTTGTATTGGTGTAGGCCTATTAACAAGTTTGTATTGGTGTAGGCCTATTAACAAGTTTGTATTGGTGTAGGCCTATTAACAAGTTTGTATTGGTGTAGGCCTATCAATAAGTTTGTATTGGTGTAGGCCTATCAACAAGTTTGTATTGGTGTAGGCCTATCAACAAGTTTGTATTGGTGTAGGCCTATTAACAAGTTTGTATTGGTGTAGGCCTATTAACAAGTTTGTATTGGTGTAGGCCTATCAACAAGTTTGTATTGGTGTAGGCCTATTAACAAGTTTGTATTGGTGTAGGCCTATTAACAAGTTTGTATTGGTGTAGGCCTATTAACAAGTTTGTATTGGTGTAGGCCTATCAACAAGTTTGCATTGGTGTAGGCCTATAACAAGTTTGCATTGGTGTAGGCCTATCAACAAGTTTGCATTGGTGTAGGCCTATTAACAAGTTTGTATTGGTGTAGGCCTATTAACAAGTTTGTATTGGTGTAGGCCTATTAACAAGTTTGTATTGGTGTAGGCCTATTAACAAGTTTGTATTGGTGTAGGCCTATTAACAAGTTTGTATTGGTGTAGGCCTATTCAACAAGTTTGTATTGGTGTAGGCCTATTAACAAGTTTGTATTGGTGTAGGCCTATTAACAAGTTTGTATTGGTGTAGGCCTATTAACAAGTTTGTATTGGTGTAGGCCTATTAAAAAGTTTGTATTGGTGTAGGCCTATTAACAAGTTTGTATTGGTGTAGGCCTATTAACAAGTTTGTATTGGTGTAGGCCTATTAACAAGTTTGTATTGGTGTAGGCCTATTAACAAGTTTGTATTGGTGTAGGCCTATCAACAAGTTTGTATTGGTGTAGGCCTATCAACAAGTTTGTATTGGTGTAGGCCTATCAACAAGTTTGTATTGGTGTAGGCCTATTAACAAGTTTGTATTGGTGTAGGCCTATTAACAAGTTTGTATTGGTGTAGACCTATCAACAAGTTTGTATTGGTGTAGGCCTATTAACAAGTTTGTATTGGTGTAGGCCTATTAACAAGTTTGTATTGGTGTAGGCCTATAACAAGTTTGTATTGGTGTAGGCCTATCAACAAGTTTGCATTGGTGTAGGCCTATTAACAAGTTTGTATTGGTGTAGGCCTATCAACAAGTTTGTATTGGTGTAGGCCTATTAACAAGTTTGTATTGGTGTAGGCCTATTAACAAGTTTGTATTGGTGTAGGCCTATTAACAAGTTTGTATTGGTGTAGGCCTATCAACAAGTTTGCATTGGTGTAGGCCTATTAACAAGTTTGCATTGGTGTAGGCCTATCAACAAGTTTGCATTGGTGTAGGCCTATTAACAAGTTTGTATTGGTGTAGGCCTATTAACAAGTTTGTATTGGTGTAGGCCTATTAACAAGTTTGTATTGGTGTAGGCCTATTAACAAGTTTGTATTGGTGTAGGCCTATTAACAAGTTTGTATTGGTGTAGGCCTATCAACAAGTTTGTATTGGTGTAGGCCTATTAACAAGTTTGTATTGGTGTAGGCCTATTAACAAGTTTGTATTGGTGTAGGCCTATTAACAAGTTTGTATTGGTGTAGGCCTATTAAAAAGTTTGTATTGGTGTAGGCTATTAACAAGTTTGTATTGGTGTAGGCCTATTAACAAGTTTGTATTGGTGTAGGCCTATTAACAAGTTTGTATTGGTGTAGGCCTATTAACAAGTTTGTATTGGTGTAGGCCTATTAACAAGTTTGTATTGGTGTAGGCCTATCAACAAGTTTGTATTGGTGTAGGCCTATTAACAAGTTTGTATTGGTGTAGGCCTATCAACAAGTTTGTATTGGTGTAGGCCTATTAACAAGTTTGTATTGTGTAGGCCTATTAACAAGTTTGTATTGGTGTAGACCTATCAACAAGTTTGTATTGGTGTAGGCCTATTAACAAGTTTGTATTGGTGTAGCCTATTAACAAGTTTGTATTGGTGTAGGCCTATTAACAAGTTTGTATTGGTGTAGGCCTATCAACAAGTTTGCATTGGTGTAGGCCTATTAACAAGTTTGTATTGGTGTAGGCCTATCAACAAGTTTGCATTGGTGTAGGCCTATTAACAAGTTTGTATTGGTGTAGGCCTATTAACAAGTTTGTATTGGTGTAGGCCTATTACCAAGTTTGTATTGGTGTAGGCCTATTAACAAGTTTGTATTGTGTAGGCCTATTAACAAGTTTGTATTGGTGTAGGCCTATTAACAAGTTTGTATTGGTGTAGGCCTATTAACAAGTTTGTATTGGTGTAGGCCTATCAAGAAGTTTGTATTGGTGTAGGCCTATTAACAAGTTTGTATTGGTGTAGGCCTATTAACAAGTTTGTATTGGTGTAGGCCTATCAACAAGTTTGTATTGGTGTAGGCCTATTAACAAGTTTGTATTGGTGTAGGCCTATTAACAAGTTTGTATTGGTGTAGGCCTATTAACAAGTTTGTATTGGTGTAGGCCTATTAACAAGTTTGTATTGGTGTAGGCCTATCAACAAGTTTGCATTGGTGTAGGCCTATTAACAAGTTTGTATTGGTGTAGGCCTATCAACAAGTTTGTATTGGTGTAGGCCTATTAACAAGTTTGTATTGGTGTAGGCCTATCAACAAGTTTGTATTGGTGTAGGCCTATTAACAAGTTTGTATTGGTGTAGGCCTATTAACAAGTTTGCATTGGTGTAGGCCTATTACCAAGTTTGTATTGGTGTAGGCCTATTAACAAGTTTGTATTGGTGTAGGCCTATTAACAAGTTTGTATTGGTGTAGGCCTATTAACAAGTTTGTATTGGTGTAGGCCTATTAACAAGTTTGTATTGGTGTAGGCCTATTAACAAGTTTGTATTGGTGTAGGCCTATCAACAAGTTTGTATTGGTGTAGGCCTATTAACAAGTTTGTATTGGTGTAGGCCTATTAACAAGTTTGTATTGGTGTAGGCCTATTACCAAGTTTGTATTGGTGTAGGCCTATTAACAAGTTTGTATTGGTGTAGGCCTATTAACAAGTTTGTATTGGTGTAGGCCTATTAACAAGTTTGTATTGGTGTAGGCCTATTAACAAGTTTGTATTGGGTAGGCCTATTAACAAGTTTGTATTGGTGTAGGCCTATTAACAAGTTTGTATTGGTGTAGGCCTATTAACAAGTTTGTATTGGTGTAGGCCTATTAACAAGTTTGTATTGGTGTAGGCCTATTAACAAGTTTGTATTGGTGTAGGCCTATTAACAAGTTTGTATTGGTGTAGGCCTATTAACAAGTTTGTATTGGTGTAGGCCTATTAACAAGTTTGTATTGGTGTAGGCCTATTAACAAGTTTGTATTGGTGTAGGCCTATTAACAAGTTTGTATTGGTGTAGGCCTATTAACAAGTTTGTATTGGTGTAGGCCTATTAACAAGTTTGTATTGGTGTAGGCCTATCAACAAGTTTGTATTGGTGTAGGCCTATTAACAAGTTTGTATTGGTGTAGGCCTATCAACAAGTTTGTATTGGTGTAGGCCTATCAACAAGTTTGTATTGGTGTAGGCCTATCAACAAGTTTGTATTGGTGTAGGCCTATTAACAAGTTTGTATTGGTGTAGGCCTATCAACAAGTTTGTATTGGTGTAGGCCTATTAACAAGTTTGTATTGGTGTAGGCCTATCAACAAGTTTGTATTGGTGTAGGCCTATCAACAAGTTTGTATTGGTGTAGGCCTATCAACAAGTTTGTATTGGTGTAGGCCTATTAACAAGTTTGTATTGGTGTAGGCCTATTAACAAGTTTGTATTGGTGTAGGCCTATCACAAGTTTGTATTGGTGTAGGCCTATTAACAAGTTTGTATTGGTGTAGGCCTATTAACAAGTTTGTATTGGTGTAGGCCTATTAACAAGTTTGTATTGGTGTAGGCCTATTAACAAGTTTGTATTGGTGTAGGCCTATCAACAAGTTTGCATTGGTGTAGGCCTATTAACAAGTTTGCATTGGTGTAGGCCTATCAACAAGTTTGCATTGGTGTAGGCCTATTAACAAGTTTGTATTGGTGTAGGCCTATTAACAAGTTTGTATTGGTGTAGGCCTATTAACAAGTTTGTATTGGTGTAGGCCTATTAACAAGTTTGTATTGGTGTAGGCCTATCAACAAGTTTGTATTGGTGTAGGCCTATTAACAAGTTTGTATTGGTGTAGGCCTATTAACAAGTTTGTATTGGTGTAGGCCTATTAACAAGTTTGTATTGGTGTAGGCCTATTAACAAGTTTGTATTGGTGTAGGCCTATTAACAAGTTTGTATTGGTGTAGGCCTATTAACAAGTTTGTATTGGTGTAGGCCTATTAACAAGTTTGTATTGGTGTAGGCCTATTAACAAGTTTGTATTGGTGTAGGCCTATCAACAAGTTTGTATTGGTGTAGGCCTATTAACAAGTTTGTATTGGTGTAGGCCTATTAACAAGTTTGTATTGGTGTAGGCCTATTAACAAGTTTGTATTGGTGTAGGCCTATTAACAAGTTTGTATTGGTGTAGGCCTATTAACAAGTTTGTATTGGTGTAGGCCTATTAACAAGTTTGTATTGGTGTAGGCCTATTAAAAAGTTTGTATTGGTGTAGGCCTATTAACAAGTTTGTATTGGTGTAGGCCTATTAACAAGTTTGTATTGGTGTAGGCCTATTAACAAGTTTGTATTGGTGTAGGCCTATTAACAAGTTTGTATTGGTGTAGGCCTATCAACAAGTTTGTATTGGTGTAGGCCTATTAACAAGTTTGTATTGGTGTAGGCCTATCAACAAGTTTGTATTGGTGTAGGCCTATTAACAAGTTTGTATTGGTGTAGGCCTATTAACAAGTTTGTATTGGTGTAGGCCTATCAACAAGTTTGTATTGGTGTAGGCCTATTAACAAGTTTGTATTGGTGTAGGCCTATTAACAAGTTTGTATTGGTGTAGGCCTATTAACAAGTTTGTATTGGTGTAGGCCTATTAACAAGTTTGTATTGGTGTAGGCCTATTAACAAGTTTGTATTGGTGTAGGCCTATTAACAAGTTTGTATTGGTGTAGGCCTATCAACAAGTTTGTATTGGTGTAGGCCTATTAACAAGTTTGTATTGGTGTAGGCCTATTAACAAGTTTGTATTGGTGTAGGCCTATCAACAAGTTTGTATTGGTGTAGGCCTATTAACAAGTTTGTATTGGTGTAGGCCTATTAACAAGTTTGTATTGGTGTAGGCCTATTAACAAGTTTGCATTGGTGTAGGCCTATTAACAAGTTTGTATTGGTGTAGCCTATCAACAAGTTTGCATTGGTGTAGGCCTATTAACAAGTTTGTATTGGTGTAGGCCTATTAACAAGTTTGTATTGGTGTAGGCCTATTACCAAGTTTGTATTGGTGTAGGCCTATTAACAAGTTTGTATTGGTGTAGGCCTATTAACAAGTTTGTATTGGTGTAGGCCTATTAACAAGTTTGTATTGGTGTAGGCCTATTAACAAGTTTGTATTGGTGTAGGCCTATTAACAAGTTTGTATTGGTGTAGGCCTATCAACAAGTTTGTATTGGTGTAGGCCTATTAACAAGTTTGTATTGGTGTAGGCCTATTAACAAGTTTGTATTGGTGTAGGCCTATCAACAAGTTTGTATTGGTGTAGGCCTATTAACAAGTTTGTATTGGTGTAGGCCTATTAACAAGTTTGTATTGGTGTAGGCCTATTAACAAGTTTGTATTGGTGTAGGCCTATTAACAAGTTTGTATTGGTGTAGGCCTATCAACAAGTTTGCATTGGTGTAGGCCTATTAACAAGTTTGTATTGGTGTAGACCTATTAACAAGTTTGTATTGGTGTAGGCCTATTAACAAGTTTGTATTGGTGTAGGCCTATTAACAAGTTTGTATTGGTGTAGGCCTATCAACAAGTTTGCATTGGTGTAGGCCTATTAACAAGTTGTATTGGTGTAGGCCTATCAACAAGTTTGCATTGGTGTAGGCCTATTAACAAGTTTGTATTGGTGTAGGCCTATTAACAAGTTTGTATTGGTGTAGGCCTATTACCAAGTTTGTATTGGTGTAGGCCTATTAACAAGTTTGTATTGGTGTAGGCCTATTAACAAGTTTGTATTGGTGTAGGCCTATTAACAAGTTTGTATTGGTGTAGGCCTATTAACAAGTTTGTATTGGTGTAGGCCTATTAACAAGTTTGTATTGGTGTAGGCCTATCAACAAGTTTGTATTGGTGTAGGCCTATTAACAAGTTTGTATTGGTGTAGGCCTATCAACAAGTTTGTATTGGTGTAGGCCTATTAACAAGTTTGTATTGGTGTAGGCCTATTAACAAGTTTGTATTGGTGTAGGCCTATCAACAAGTTTGTATTGGTGTAGGCCTATTAACAAGTTTGTATTGGTGTAGGCCTATTAACAAGTTTGTATTGGTGTAGGCCTATTAACAAGTTTGTATTGGTGTAGGCCTATTAACAAGTTTGTATTGGTGTAGGCCTATTCACAAGTTTGTATTGGTGTAGGCCTATTAACAAGCTTGTATTGGTGTAGGCCTATTAACAAGTTTGTATTGGTGTAGGCCTATTCACAAGTTTGTATTGGTGTAGGCCTATTACCAAGTTTGTATTGGTGTAGGCCTATTCACAAGTTTGTATTGGTGTAGGCCTATTAACAAGTTTGTATTGGTGTAGGCCTATTAACAAGTTTGTATTGGTGTAGGCCTATTAACAAGTTTGTATTGGTGTAGGCCTATTAACAAGTTTGTATTGGTGTAGGCCTATTAACAAGTTTGTATTGGTGTAGGCCTATTAACAAGTTTGTATTGGTGTAGGCCTATTAACAAGTTTGTATTGGTGTAGGCCTATTAACAAGTTTGTATTGGTGTAGGCCTATTAACAAGTTTGTATTGGTGTAGGCCTATTAACAAGTTTGTATTGGTGTAGGCCTATTAACAAGTTTGTATTGGTGTAGGCCTATTAACAAGTTTGTATTGGTGTAGGCCTATTAACAAGTTTGTATTGGTGTAGGCCTATTAACAAGTTTGTATTGGTGTAGGCCTATTAACAAGTTTGTATTGGTGTAGGCCTATTAACAAGTTTGTATTGGTGTAGGCCTATTAACAAGTTTGTATTGGTGTAGGCCTATTAACAAGTTTGTATTGGTGTAGGCCTATTAACAAGTTTGTATTGGTGTAGGCCTATTAACAAGTTTGTATTGGTGTAGGCCTATTAACAAGTTTGTATTGGTGTAGGCCTATTAACAAGTTTGTATTGGTGTAGGCCTATCAACAAGTTTGTATTGGTGTAGGCCTATCAACAAGTTTGTATTGGTGTAGGCCTATCAACAAGTTTGTATTGGTGTAGGCCTATTAACAAGTTTGTATTGGTGTAGGCCTATTAACAAGTTTGTATTGGTGTAGGCCTATCAACAAGTTTGTATTGGTGTAGGCCTATTAACAAGTTTGTATTGGTGTAGGCCTATTAACAAGTTTGTATTGGTGTAGGCCTATTAACAAGTTTGCATTGGTGTAGGCCTATTAACAAGTTTGTATTGGTGTAGGCCTATCAACAAGTTTGCATTGGTGTAGGCCTATTAACAAGTTTGTATTGGTGTAGGCCTATTAACAAGTTTGTATTGGTGTAGGCCTATTAACAAGTTTGTATTGGTGTAGGCCTATTAACAAGTTTGTATTGGTGTAGGCCTATCAACAAGTTTGTATTGGTGTAGGCCTATTAACAAGTTTGTATTGGTGTAGGCCTATTAACAAGTTTGTATTGGTGTAGGCCTATCAACAAGTTTGTATTGGTGTAGGCCTATTAACAAGTTTGTATTGGTGTAGGCCTATTAACAAGTTTGTATTGGTGTAGGCCTATTAACAAGTTTGTATTGGTGTAGGCCTATTAACAAGTTTGTATTGGTGTAGGCCTATCAACAAGTTTGCATTGGTGTAGGCCTATTAACAAGTTTGTATTGGTGTAGGCCTATCAACAAGTTTGCATTGGTGTAGGCCTATTAACAAGTTTGTATTGGTGTAGGCCTATTAACAAGTTTGTATTGGTGTAGGCCTATTACCAAGTTTGTATTGGTGTAGGCCTATTAACAAGTTTGTATTGGTGTAGGCCTATTAACAAGTTTGTATTGGTGTAGGCCTATTAACAAGTTTGTATTGGTGTAGGCCTATTAACAAGTTTGTATTGGTGTAGGCCTATTAACAAGTTTGTATTGGTGTAGGCCTATCAACAAGTTTGTATTGGTGTAGGCCTATTAACAAGTTTGTATTGGTGTAGGCCTATCAACAAGTTTGTATTGGTGTAGGCCTATTAACAAGTTTGTATTGGTGTAGGCCTATTAACAAGTTTGTATTGGTGTAGGCCTATCAACAAGTTTGTATTGGTGTAGGCCTATCAACAAGTTTGTATTGGTGTAGGCCTATTAACAAGTTTGTATTGGTGTAGGCCTATTAACAAGTTTGTATTGGTGTAGGCCTATTAACAAGTTTGTATTGGTGTAGGCCTATTAACAAGTTTGTATTGGTGTAGGCCTATTAACAAGTTTGTATTGGTGTAGGCTATTAACAAGTTTGTATTGGTGTAGGCCTATTCACAAGTTTGTATTGGTGTAGGCCTATTAACAAGTTTGTATTGGTGTAGGCCTATTAACAAGTTTGTATTGGTGTAGGCCTATTAACAAGTTTGTATTGGTGTAGGCCTATTAACAAGTTTGTATTGGTGTAGGCCTATCAACAAGTTTGTATTGGTGTAGGCCTATCAACAAGTTTGTATTGGTGTAGGCCTATCAACAAGTTTGTATTGGTGTAGGCCTATTAACAAGTTTGTATTGGTGTAGGCCTATTAACAAGTTTGTATTGGTGTAGGCCTATTAACAAGTTTGTATTGGTGTAGGCCTATTAACAAGTTTGTATTGGTGTAGGCCTATCAACAAGTTTGTATTGGTGTAGGCCTATTAACAAGTTTGTATTGGTGTAGGCCTATCAACAAGTTTGTATTGGTGTAGGCCTATTAACAAGTTTGTATTGGTGTAGGCCTATTAACAAGTTTGTATTGGTGTAGGCCTATTAACAAGTTTGTATTGGTGTAGGCCTATTAACAAGTTTGTATTGGTGTAGGCCTATTAACAAGTTTGTATTGGTGTAGGCCTATTAACAAGTTTGTATTGGTGTAGGCCTATTAACAAGTTGTATTGGTGTAGGCCTATTCACAAGTTTGTATTGGTGTAGGCCTATTAACAAGTTTGTATTGGTGTAGGCCTATTAACAAGTTTGTATTGGTGTAGGCCTATTCACAAGTTTGTATTGGTGTAGGCCTATTACCAAGTTTGTATTGGTGTAGGCCTATTCACAAGTTTGTATTGGTGTAGGCCTATTAACAAGTTTGTATTGGTGTAGGCCTATTAACAAGTTTGTATTGGTGTAGGCCTATTAACAAGTTTGTATTGGTGTAGGCCTATTAACAAGTTTGTATTGGTGTAGGCCTATTAACAAGTTTGTATTGGTGTAGGCCTATTAACAAGTTTGTATTGGTGTAGGCCTATTAACAAGTTTGTATTGGTGTAGGCCTATTAACAAGTTTGTATTGGTGTAGGCCTATTAACAAGTTTGTATTGGTGTAGGCCTATTAACAAGTTTGTATTGGTGTAGGCCTATTAACAAGTTTGTATTGGTGTAGGCCTATTAACAAGTTTGTATTGGTGTAGGCCTATTAACAAGTTTGTATTGGTGTAGGCCTATTAACAAGTTTGTATTGGTGTAGGCCTATTAACAAGTTTGTATTGGTGTAGGCCTATTAACAAGTTTGTATTGGTGTAGGCCTATCAACAAGTTTGTATTGGTGTAGGCCTATTAACAAGTTTGTATTGGTGTAGGCCTATTAACAAGTTTGTATTGGTGTAGGCCTATTAACAAGTTTGCATTGGTGTAGGCCTATTAACAAGTTTGTATTGGTGTAGGCCTATCAACAAGTTTGCATTGGTGTAGGCCTATTAACAAGTTTGTATTGGTGTAGGCCTATTAACAAGTTTGTATTGGTGTAGGCCTATTAACAAGTTTGTATTGGTGTAGGCCTATTAACAAGTTTGTATTGGTGTAGGCCTATCAACAAGTTTGTATTGGTGTAGGCCTATTAACAAGTTTGTATTGGTGTAGGCCTATTAACAAGTTTGTATTGGTGTAGGCCTATCAACAAGTTTGTATTGGTGTAGGCCTATTAACAAGTTTGTATTGGTGTAGGCCTATTAACAAGTTTGTATTGGTGTAGGCCTATTAACAAGTTTGTATTGGTGTAGGCCCTATTAACAAGTTTGTATTGGTGTAGGCCTATCAACAAGTTTGCATTGGTGTAGGCCTATTAACAAGTTTGTATTGGTGTAGGCCTATCAACAAGTTTGCATTGGTGTAGGCCTATTAACAAGTTTGTATTGGTGTAGGCCTATTAACAAGTTTGTATTGGTGTAGGCCTATTACCAAGTTTGTATTGGTGTAGGCCTATTAACAAGTTTGTATTGGTGTAGGCCTATTAACAAGTTTGTATTGGTGTAGGCCTATTAACAAGTTTGTATTGGTGTAGGCCTATTAACAAGTTTGTATTGGTGTAGGCCTATTAACAAGTTTGTATTGGTGTAGGCCTATCATACAAGTTTGTATTGGTGTAGGCCTATTAACAAGTTTGTATTGGTGTAGGCCTATCAACAAGTTTGTATTGGTGTAGGCCTATTAACAAGTTTGTATTGGTGTAGGCCTATTAACAAGTTTGTATTGGTGTAGGCCTATCAACAAGTTTGTATTGGTGTAGGCCTATCAACAAGTTTGTATTGGTGTAGGCCTATTAACAAGTTTGTATTGGTGTAGGCCTATTAACAAGTTTGTATTGGTGTAGGCCTATTAACAAGTTTGTATTGGTGTAGGCCTATTAACAAGTTTGTATTGGTGTAGGCCTATTAACAAGTTTGTATTGGTGTAGGCCTATTAACAAGTTTGTATTGGTGTAGGCCTATTCACAAGTTTGTATTGGTGTAGGCCTATTAACAAGTTTGTAATTGGTGTAGGCCTATTAACAAGTTTGTATTGGTGTAGGCCTATTAACAAGTTTGTATTGGTGTAGGCCTATTAACAAGTTTGTATTGGTGTAGGCCTATCAACAAGTTTGTATTGGTGTAGGCCTATCAACAAGTTTGTATTGGTGTAGGCCTATCAACAAGTTTGTATTGGTGTAGGCCTATTAACAAGTTTGTATTGGTGTAGGCCTATTAACAAGTTTGTATTGGTGTAGGCCTATTAACAAGTTTGTATTGGTGTAGGCCTATTAACAAGTTTGTATTGGTGTAGGCCTATCAACAAGTTTGTATTGGTGTAGGCCTATTAACAAGTTTGTATTGGTGTAGGCCTATCAACAAGTTTGTATTGGTGTAGGCCTATTAACAAGTTTGTATTGGTGTAGGCCTATTAACAAGTTTGTATTGGTGTAGGCCTATTAACAAGTTTGTATTGGTGTAGGCCTATTAACAAGTTTGTATTGGTGTAGGCCTATTAACAAGTTTGTATTGGTGTAGGCCTATTAACAAGTTTGTATTGGTGTAGGCCTATTAACAAGTTTGTATTGGTGTAGGCCTATTCACAAGTTTGTATTGGTGTAGGCCTATTAACAAGTTTGTATTGGTGTAGGCCTATTAACAAGTTTGTATTGGTGTAGGCCTATTCACAAGTTTGTATTGGTGTAGGCCTATTACCAAGTTTGTATTGGTGTAGGCCTATCACAAGTTTGTATTGGTGTAGGCCTATTAACAAGTTTGTATTGGTGTAGGCCTATTAACAAGTTTGTATTGGTGTAGGCCTATTAACAAGTTTGTATTGGTGTAGGCCTATTAACAAGTTTGTATTGGTGTAGGCCTATTAACAAGTTTGTATTGGTGTAGGCCTATTAACAAGTTTGTATTGGTGTAGGCCTATTAACAAGTTTGTATTGGTGTAGGCCTATTAACAAGTTTGTATTGGTGTAGGCCTATTAACAAGTTTGTATTGGTGTAGGCCTATTAACAAGTTTGTATTGGTGTAGGCCTATTAACAAGTTTGTATTGGTGTAGGCCTATTAACAAGTTTGTATTGGTGTAGGCCTATTAACAAGTTTGTATTGGTGTAGGCCTATTAACAAGTTTGTATTGGTGTAGGCCTATTAACAAGTTTGTATTGGTGTAGGCCTATTAACAAGACCTCACATCATATAAATAGCTGAGTGCGGACCGGAACACACGTCACTGAACTTATAACCAATAGGAACCATTCCGCTGCCCCCACTATTGACTTTGAACGTATGTAATATTACTTTGAATGATATATACTTAGCTGAAAAGCAAGGTCTTTGTTGCCATCCTGCTAAAGGCCTTTTTGTGATTGACACCCTTTTAATTAATTTGATGTGAAACGTCATCGCTGAAGATCCTGCCCAGGATGTTCCAGGTCACCCGCTTCACATCCTGGTCACCAACGGTGCCCAAAGAAGAAATCTAAAAGGCATGGACATCTCTTTAAACAAACAAGTAAACATTTTTAAGCTTAAGTTGCATTTAAAACGTTTTGTTCCTGTTGAAAGCGACCAGAAATGTAAAAAAATAGAACCTGTTTTCTTGGCTCATGGAATTATGCTACGTTTACAGACGATGTCAAACCAGGCAGATTGTGGCTCACTGACACAATCTTACCACTGGGAAAAGGCGGTTCAGGACAGGCGTGGTTGTCAGGGTTGTCAGAAGTTCCTCAAATGCCTCCAACTGTTCCAGTGAAAACTGGATATTGGCCGGCATTTCCACTTCTGGCCCCAGGGTGCTTTTCAACCTGCTGGTTAAGAAGTTGTCCTTCACCATCAGCTGGTCTTGGGTTGTGTTTAATAGTTTCCAGCAGGCTAAGGATCTGGACCTCAGCCGCTGTTGACAAACAGCAGTGTTAGTTAATGACAAAAGTTATTGACAAAATTTGAAGACCATATGTAATTGGTTGTGAATTTGAATTTTTTCCAAAATCTGTGGCACAGAATGAACCTTGATGGATTGAAACTTTATTAGTAGATTGCACAGTACAGTACATATTCCGTACAATTGACCACTAAATGGTAACACTCCAATAAGTTTTTCAACTTGTTTAAGTCGGGGTAAACGTTAATCAATTCATGGTAAATGAATACCATCCGGTATTTGTCAGTTATTGCTCACGGGAGCAGGAAATGTTGTCGGCCATTCTTCCCCCATGCCGTGTTGGCCTGTAGGCCAGGCGGGATCCAGGCTCCTCTGTCTGCCACATGTTGAGGGAGTCGAGGAGGGACTGCCGTTCCTAGTGAGGTGGGCATTGTGAGAGAGTCATCATGACTGATAATACCCAAGGGGCCTATCTATTCATTAACATTTCAGAGATCAGTCCCTACCTTATGTAACTCTCTGCATGTTTAATGCAGGTGCTGGTGAAGGCATATGAATACGTCCTCCCTCATGGTGAGGTGCTGAGGGAGATAAATTGGTATTAAATGGTTGTGATCTGTTAACCATGGTTACTGGATGCTGAGATATTATTTCGGAGATCAGTCTTTACCTCGAAAGTTATCCCCAGTTGAGGAGTTGAGGACCGGTACTAATGACTCTTGCTGGCACTCGGCGAGACGGTGGAGCTGGGAGAAGGGATACAAGAAGAGGGGAATATCTTCAGCACTAAAAATGTTAACCATATATGTAGGAGCCAAATAGAGGGCCATACTTGAATTTATGTTTATTTTATTGTTTTTGAGTGATTCATGCGTGTATGTCAGTGTGCACCCTTTGCAGGTGGTGAAAAGTTCCCACGCAGGCCTATAAGGGGCAGGAGCGCGCTGGGCGCGTGATTGGCAGTCGGGCACCAGCATACCGTCTTTGACCTCACCTGTCTGTAGACCTCACCTGTCTGTAGACCTCACCTGTCTGCAGACCTCACCTGTTTGTAGACCTCACCTGTTTGTAGACCTCACCTGTCTGTAGACCTCACCTGTCTGTAGACCTCACCTGTCTGTAGACCTCGGCTTTATATAAGCTACCATTTATTTTGTTTCCCGAGTATTCTGTTCCTTAATTATTGTAAATAAAACAATCTTCAATATCGCTGCTGGATCAGCTTGAATTAGTGGAGGGAAAGCGGGAAAAGGAAGAATACATGACAAGGAAGGCTGTGTAAAAGGTGTGAGTCAGACAAGATGCCCGCGCCCCAAGTGGAACAAACATTTGAAACAAAGGGGTTATAGGAACAATCACTTTCAGTGTTTTATGCCACTACAAGTTGTCAAAGACGCGCTGTGAAATACAGCCGACAGGATTGCGCACCAAACAGGAAGCAAGGCCAACGCGCATGGTGCAGGAGAACAAAGGACTTCTTTCATGAGGTTTGTGATAAACCATCAAACTCATTCGTTAAAAGGACTCCATGGTAATATAAAGTGACTTTTTCTGGACATTATCATGCAAGAATTGTTTGTTTTTGGGACTGCGATCACCGCGTAATGATTTTTAAAGTTTGCATTACAAACATTTGGTGACGGGCTTGCGCGCGCGCTCCCGACGGCCCGTGAACGGACATTTAATTCCCAAAAAAGGAAAAAGATTATTTTTGGAACTTTTTATATTCGCTTGGAAGTGTAAACGTTTTTTGTTTTACCAAGTGAAGGATTTTTGTTGATTAAAAGAGGAAAATGTCAACTAATAATTCAGCCGAAGGAGGGGAAATGACGGCGATTGCGCAGGAGACTTCTCGTGTGCGCGCCGCCAGAATAGGCAAAATGTCACACATAACAAGGCGAATGAACATTGTGCGCATTTTGATGGTGGATGCAGAGGCTTTAAAGGAAGTGAAAATAAATATGAGCAAGTTTAATGAGTTCGTAATGGAATTTAAATCTCTACACAAATCATATTCTGAAGGTTTAGAGCCAGGTGAGCAAAGGGATGATGAACAAACATGGTATCAGCCTAAAATTGCTCTAATAGATGCCTTTGAAGCTGAGGTGTCCCGATGGATATCAGATCTTGAAAATCCCTCAACGCACACCTGTGCTCCTCCACCTGAGGACATTGCTATATCAAAAGACAGTGATTTAATAACTGGTCATTTGAAGGACAATTTAGAGGAGGCGGACGGCCTATATAAGCATGAACTAACTGGTCACCCAGGCATAGTGTCAAGAAGGGAGGCATCAGTCAAGTCCTTCAGTTCAGGACGTTCGTCCAATAATTCCTCTTCATCATTGTGGATTAGAGCGGAGGCGGAAAAAGCTGCTTTGACAGCCAGGGCAGCAAGGTTGCAGGAAAAGCATAATATTGAAGAACAGGAGTTAATGTGCAGGAAAAAAAGAGAGGTTTTGTAGTTAAAAACAGAAATAGAGGCGGCTAATGCTAAAATTAACTACTTGAAGGAAGTAGAAGGTTTAGTGGTGCATGTTGCGGGGCAGACAGCACCGGTTATAGGGGCAGCATTTGATCCATCAAGGTGTGGTTCACCTGTGGGAGGCCCAGTGGTTAGGCCCAAGGAAGGAGTTCAGATGCAGTTTCCCACTACTCTGCTCGACGCATCTATACCCCAAGTTCCACATGCCAGCCTCCAACCTCAGCAGGCCCCAATTCAGCATGCCAGCCTCCAACTCCCACTTCAGCAGGCCCCAGTTCCACATGCCAGCCTCCAACTCCAACCCCAACCTCAGCAGGCACCAGCTCAACAGCAGCAGGTCCCAGTTCTACCTCTGCAGGCCCCAGGTCAGCCTGCCGGTCTCTATAACCAGCAGGCCCCCGTTCATCAAGCTGTGCCTGCCAGTTTCCAGTTCCAGCCTCAACAAGCCACCCCCAGTTCAACACAGAACAATCAGCTGATCAAAATTCTGGAAGCCCAAAATGAACTGACTAAGATTCTAGTGAAACAGCAGCTTCTGTCCACCCTCCCACAAGGAAGTGTTCCCTTCTTTGATGGAAACATCTTGGAGTACAAGTCATTCATCCATTCCTTTGAACACATGGTGGAAAGTAAAACGGACAATGACAGGGACAGGTTGCAGTTTCTCATACAGTACACAAAGGGCCATGCTCAAAAACTAATCAAAAGTTGTGAATATATGTCACCAGACAGGGGCTACCAGAAAGCCAAACGATTATTAAAAGAGAACTTTGGTCATGACTTTAAAATTGCCTGTGCATACCTAGATAAGGTCCAGACCTGGCCTCAAATTAAAGCAGAGGATTCCAAATCCTTGCAGGAGTACGCCATGTTCCTCAGGAGCTGCTGTAATGCCATGGAGGACACGGACTACATGGACGAACTGGACACAGTGGCCAATATGAGAAACATTGCGTTTAAGTTGCCCTTCAAGCTGAAGGAGAAATGGCGCAACAAAGCCTATGAGCAGCAGGAGGAGCACAACCGCAGGGTGAGGGTTTTAGACCTGGTTAGCTTTATAGAAAAGCAAGCTCGTGTGGCTTCCCATCCTGTCTTTGGAGAGCTAAGGGTACAGGAGCAGTCAGCCATAGGAAAGGCTAACGCTAGACCCTCTGTAAAGCCGCAACACTCAATGTTAGCTAGTAGTAGTTTTGCCACGAGAATTGCTATTAGCCCAATGAAATCCAAGCCAGAGTCTGAGTCAGAGCCCATTTGTCCACTTTGTAAAAACAAGCACCCATTAGAGTTGTGTAGACTGTTCATTAAGAAGAAGCACAGAGACAAGCTTAGTTTCCTAAAGAGCCAGGGCATGTGCTTTGCCTGTCTTTTAATAGGGCACATAAGTTCTGTTTGTCCAAGTCGTCAGACATGTCGACTGTGTAAAAAATCTCACCCAAGTGTCTTACATTATGATAGAAAAGACAAGGTATCGAAAGAGGTAGAAAAGCCCTCTAGAAATGTAAGTAGCGCAGGAGCAGAGCTATGTGGCCATATAGGGGCCGGGGACCAAGAGAGTGTTCTGTCCATTGTCCCAGTCAAAGTTAAGGCCGGGAAGGGCAGCCAGGTCCTATCAGTTTATGCTCTCCTTGACCCTGGATCCTCCGCTAGCTTCTGTTCTGAACAGCTTATGTCCAAGTTAAACATAAAAGGAGTAAAGACCCATATCCTACTAAGGACTATGAATCAGAAAAAGTCTGTCCCAACTCACATGGTAGCTGGGCTGGAAGTGTCTGCACTGGACAACAATCATTTCCTACCTCTTCCTGTTGTCTTCACACAGAAAGAAATGCCAGTCTCCACAAGCAGTATCCCCAAACAGGAAGACATAGCACCATGGCCATATTTAGGCAACGTTATACTCCCGAGCATCAGTTCAAAGGTGGAGCTGTTAATAGGCACAAATGCTCCAAAACTGTTAGAACCATGGGAGGTTATAAATAGCCATGGTGGAGGTCCATATGCTGTGAGAACATTATTGGGATGGGTGGTTAGTGGGACATTTAGAGGTGGGAATAGTGAGGCAGTGAGTGCAACTGTTAACACAATATCAGTTGCAAATCTGGAGGAGCTTTCGATTTCCCAGTATAACCTGGAGTTCAGTGAGGTAGTGTCAGAAGAGAAGACTGAGCTATCAGTAGAAAAAAAAACAGTTTTTAGAGATAGCCAATGAGGCAGTCCTACAGGACGGACACTACAGCCTGAAATTACCCTTCAGAAAACCCACGGTCAACCTACCCAACAACCGCCCAAGTGCCAAGCAGCGCCTCCACAGCCCGAAAAGAAAAAGGAAAAAGGAACTCCTCTCAGGTCAAACTGCGACCCGTTCACACAGTTACAATGTGAACAAGGAACTTAAAAATTTCAGGACCACACTTGGTGGACAGAACACCATCTTTTGCGAGGCAGAGGCAAACCTCTCCACAGTCTCCCCAGATCCACAGGACTTACAGCCGCTGACCCCAAACCACATTCTCCTTCTAAAAACTCAACCCATCATTCCCCCGGGCACCTTCGAGAAAAATGATCTCTACGTCA
Organism: Nerophis ophidion; assembly: GCF_033978795.1. Classification (NCBI taxonomy): domain Eukaryota; kingdom Metazoa; phylum Chordata; class Actinopteri; order Syngnathiformes; family Syngnathidae; genus Nerophis; species Nerophis ophidion. Next base: position 41,253,934 of record NC_084633.1, on the reverse strand, counting down.
GGCGCCGCTGGAATCAGGTCCAGTATATGGCTGACCTTTTCTGGCACAGATGGACAAGGGAGTACTTGGCGCTTCTGCAAGAAAGACAGAAATGGACCCAAGTGAGGAACAACCTGCAGCCAGGAGATGTGGTCCTGGTGGTCGACCCCACAGCTCCAAGGGGCTCCTGGCCATTGGGCAGAGTACTGGAGACTCGGCCAGATGGAGGAGGCCTGGTCCGGTCAGTCAAGCTCCAAACAAAGACTTCAGTCATCGAAAGGCCTATCACCAAGCTGTGCCGCATCCTGGAGGCTGAGGGCTGACGGGTCAGTCATGGAGACCAGACCACAAGACACGCACAAGGGACGTAATGTATATACTTTATTTACTCTCAAGACTTTGCCTTTTGTTTGTTTATAATGGAATAGGCTCCTTTTTTTGCATTAAATTAATGAATGTGATTGGGTCTGTAAAGATCAATCAGGGGCCGGTGTGAAGGAGCCAAATAGAGGGCCATACTTGAATTTATGTTTATTTTATTGTTTTTGAGTGATTCATGCGTGTATGTCAGTGTGCACCCTTTGCAGGTGGTGAAAAGTTCCCACGCAGGCCTATAAGGGGCAGGAGCGCGCTGGGCGCGTGATTGGCAGTCGGGCACCAGCATACCGTCTTTGACCTCACCTGTCTGTAGACCTCACCTGTCTGTAGACCTCACCTGTCTGCAGACCTCACCTGTCTGTAGACCTCACCTGTCTGTAGACCTCGGCTTTATATAAGCTACCATTTATTTTGTTTTCCGAGTATTCTGTTCCTTAATTATTGTAAATAAAACAATCTTCAATATCGCTGCTGGATCAGCTTGAATTAGTGGAGGGAAAGCGGGAAAAGGAAGAATACATGACAAGGAAGGCTGTGTAAAAGGTGTGAGTCAGACAAGATGCCCGCGCCCCAAGTGGAACAAACATTTGAAACAAAGGGGTTATAGGAACAATCACTTTCAGTGTTTTATGCCACTACAATATCTTTAATATTAATGTGGTGGTTTCGTTTTTTAGATGTTGAGAGATTATCCCTTACTCTGCCTGTGCAATTGGCTTGCCAACCCCAGAGATGCGAGCTCACCATTTCCCGGGTCTTCTTCGCTATCATCAGAGTCCCCGAGATGATGGCTGTTGGGTAACCATATCATTAGGATTATTGCATTCCAAAACTGCCAAATATACATATAGTACAAGCATCTTTGGTCTATTTTTGAACGCTACGGGAAATACCCTTCCTATTACTGTAGAAACATGACAAAAACAAGACAGAACACACTTAATACGGCCACAACGACAACTCTTGCTGACCTACTGCCCTCGGTAATGGCACCATTCCCAAAGTATGTGGGCTCTATTGATAACCTCACTAACAACTTTAACAACGCCCTGCGCGAAACCATTGATAGTATAGCACCGCTAAAGTTAAAAAAGGCTCCAAAAAAGCGCACCCCGTGGTTTACAGAAGAAACTAGAGCTCAGAAATTATTATGTAGAAAGCTGGAACACAAATGGCGCACGACTAAACTTGAGGTGCACCATCAAGCATTTAGTGATGGTTTAATAACTTATAAACGCATGCTTACCTTAGCTAAAGCTAAATATTACTCAAATCTCATCCACCGTAATAAAAACGATCCTAAATTTTTGTTTAGTACGGTAGCATCGCTAACCCAACAAGGGACTCCTTCCAGTAGCTCCACCCACTCAGCTGATGACTTTATGCAATTCTTTAGTAAGAAAATTGAAGTCATTAGAAAGGAGATTAAAGACAATGCGTCCCAGCTACAACGGGGTTCTATTAACACTGACACGATTGTATATACGGCGGATACTGCCCTCCAAAATAGATTCTCTCGTTTTGAGGAAATAACATTAGAGGAATTGTTACAATGTGTAAATGGAATAAAACAAACAACATGTTTACTTGACCCTCTTCCTGGGAAACTGATCAAGGAGCTCTTTGTATTATTAGGTCCATCAGTGCTAAATATTATAAACTTATCACTTTCCTCGGGCACTGTTCCCCTAGCATTCAAAAAAGCGGTTATTCATCCTCTTCTTAAAAGACCTAACCTCGATCCTGACCTCATGGTAAACTACCGACCGGTGTCTCACCTTCCCTTTATTTCAAAAATCCTTGAAAAAATTGTTGCGGAGCAGTTAAATGAACACTTAGCGTTTAACAATCTATGTGAAACCTTTCAATCCGGTTTCAAGGCAAATCACTCCACGGAGACAGCCCTCGCAAAAATGACTAATGATCTATTGCTAACGATGGATTCTGATGCGTCATCTATGTTGCTGCTCCTCGATCTTAGCGCTGCTTTCGATACTGTCGATCATAATATTTTATTAGAACGTATCAAAACACGAATTGGTATGTCAGACTTAGCCCTGTCTTGGTTTAACTCTTATCTTACTGATAGGATGCAGTGTGTCTCCCATAACAATGTGACCTCGGACTACGTTAAGGTAACGTGTGGAGTTCCCCAGGGTTCGGTCCTTGGCCCTGCACTCTTCAGCATCTACATGCTGCCGCTAGGTGACATCATACGCAAATACGCTGTTAGCTTTCACTGTTATGCTGATGACACCCAACTCTACATGCCCCTAAAGCTGACCAACACGCCGGACGGTAGTCAGCTGGAGGCGTGTCTTAATGAAATTAAACAATGGATATGCGCTAAGTTTTTGCAACTCAACGCCAAAAAATCAGAAATGCTGATTATCGGTCCTGCTAGACACCGACCTCTATTTAATAATACAACTTTAACATTTTACAACCAAACAATTAAACAAGGTGACTCTGTAAAAAATCTGGGTATTATCTTCCACCCAACTCTCTCCTTTGAGTCACACATTAAAAGCGTTACTAAAACGGCCTTCTTTCATCTCCGTAATATCGCTAAAATTCGCTCCATTCTGTCCACTAAAGACGCTGAGATCATTATCCATGCGTTTGTTACGTCTCGTCTCGATTACTGTAACGTATTATTTTGGGGTCTCCCCATGTCTAGCATTAAAAGATTACAGTTGGTACAAAATGCGGCTGCTAGACTTTTGACAAGAACAAGAAAGTTTGATCACATTACGCCTGTACTGTATATACCTTTATATACATATATACATACATATATACCTATACTGTATATACCTTTATATACATATATACATACATATATACCTATACTGTATATACCTTTATATACATATATACATACATATATACCTATACTGTATATACCTTTATATACATATATACATACATATATACCTATACTGTATATACCTTTATATACATATATACATACATATATACCTATACTGGCTCACCTGCACTGGCTTCCTGTGCACTTAAGATGTGACTTTAAGGTTTTACTACTTACGTATAAAATACTACACGGTCTAGCTCCATCCTATCTTGCCGATTGTATTGTACCATATGTCCCGGCAAGAAATCTGCCTTCAAAGGACTCCGGCTTGTTAGTGATTCCCAAAGCCCAAAAAAAGTCTGCGGGCTATAGAGCGTTTTCATTTCGGGCTCCAGTACTCTGGAATGCCCTCCCGGTAACAGTTCGAGATGCTACCTCAGTAGAAGCATTTAAGTCTCACCTTAAAACTCATTTGTATACTCTAGCCTTTAAATAGACTCCCTTTTTAGACCAGTTGATCTGCCGTTTCTTTTGTTTTTCTCCTATGTCCCACTCTACCTTGTGGAGGGGGTCCGGTCCGATCCTGTGGCCATGTACTGCTTGCCTGCCTGTGTATCGGCCGGGGACATCTCTGCGCTGCTGATCCGCCTCCGCTTGGGATGGTTTCCTGCTGGCTCCGCTGTGAACGGGACTCTCGCTGCTGTGTTGGATCCGCTTTGGATCCATTATTAATTGAACTTTCACAGTATCATGTTAGACCCGCTCGACATCCATTGCTTTCCTCCTCTCCAAGGTTCTCATAGTCATCATTGTCACCAATGTCCCACTGGGTGTGAGTTTTCCTTGCCCTTATGTGGGCCTACCGAGGATGTCATAATGGTTTGTGTTGTGGTTTGTGCAGCCCTTTGAGACACTAGTGATTTAGGGCTATATAAGTAAACATTGATTGATTGATTGATCTTCGGGCCTTGTCGGATATGATAGTCAGGTGGCAAGGCATCTCTGGACGGCGACGCTTGAGGACTAAGAGTTGAATGTGGGCGAGTTCTGGGTTTGGGTTTGGGCGACTGCTCGCTACGACTATCATCAGGACGGTTAGCATTTGGTTAGTGAGTGAGTGTTTTAGGCGAGGCCTTATACAGACAGTTTTTAACTCCTGGAGTTCACGGACTAAAACAGCTTCCCTACGTTGCTGTCCAATTAAAAAGTCTTGGAACATGTTCACCAGGGTAGGATCACTTAGCACTCTTTTAGTCCTTGTTGGCTCAGCAGACCACCCAGCCTTCCCAGACCTCTTCCTATGCTGCTTACGCTTAGCCCCAGAGTTCTCAAAACCTTTGATGTCTTCTTCAGACTCCTCGGTGTTCCATCCAACTTCACGCTCCTCCGCCATAGTCGTCCGGTCCAGCCTCTTCGCCGTGGCCCTTTGGCCAGCCATCTCATCAGTCTCCTCTGTCATTGCCACCTCCAACACTTGGGATCTCAAACCCAGAACTCGCCTACATAAAGCCCTCAGCCCCTTCCTGACTCTTTTAGCCACACATTCAGAGCCATGGTGAGTGAGATGTTGCAATTTTTTTGTGGAGCATGCTTTCCACTAACACGATTGAACGTTTGTAGTGTGTCTATGTTGAGCTTCTTAACAAATGTGCACGCTTTGTGAGGAAGCCAAAAGTCAAACAGTGAGTGTGGGGTCAAACTGTCACACACACACACACACACACACACACACACACACACACACACACACACACACACACACACACACACACACACACACACACACACACACACACACACACACACACACACACACACACGTCAAGTTTAGTTTTGATTCCTGTTTAGTTTCGATTCCTGCGAGCAAGTTTCGATTCCTGCAAACAAAGGGGGGCGAAATGTGTTGTCAGAACTTCCTGGACCTCTTGATAGTTGTGTTGAATAAGTTGTTGAGACTTCAGATGGAGTGTGGCCTGAAAGAGCTAAAAATCACCTACAAAACAACCTACATTACCTTCCATTTTAATTGACCTTTAATTCAGCTCCTTTAACATCCTGTTCTTCTACATTATATTCACCTCCTGTTTACCTTATGTTACCTCCAATTTACCTTATATTTAGTTTACTTTTCCACCATATTTACATTAACTATCGTGCTCATGATGTACACTGCAAGACAAAATAAAGGGATCACTCGAAGTTACATTGTGTTGTTTAAGTGTTCCCATGTATTTACTTGTTTTATTTCACATTCATTTATTAAAGTTAAAGTACCAATGATTGTCACTCACACACACACTAGGTGTGGGGAAATTTGTCCTCTGCATTTGACCCATCCCCTTGTTCAACCCCTGGGAGGTGAGGGGAGCAGTGAGCAGCAGCGGGGCCGCGCCCGGGAATCATTTTTGGTGATTTAACCCCCAATTCCAAGCCTTGATGCTGAGTGCCAAGAAGGGAGGCAATGGCTCCCATTTTTATAGTCTTTGGTATGACTCGGCCGGGATTTAAACTCCCAACCTACCCATCTCAGAGCGGACACTCTAACCACTAGTCCACTTTCCTTCATATGTATAAATATATTTTACCATCAATTCAACTTTTTTTTTTAAATTTACCTTGCATTTAAGTTGTTGTAGTTTTAACTTGTTTGACCTTTTATTTATTTTTTTTAAGCAATTTTTATTTGTTACACAAACTATTAATCAAAGCAAAATAATATGAATCAAAGCTTATTTCTACCTTCGGGTACAAATAAAGAAATATCACCTTGATGAATGGTTGCATCCCTAGAAAGTATAATGAGCTCATGACAAACATCATGTTATGAAACACAAAGATTATACATCATAATAAGGCTGATGTAGCATAACAGTTATCTCATAGCAGTTAGCTGGTCAAGATTAAAGAGTGATGAAAACTACCTGAAAGTTTCCAGTTAGTTGTCCGCTCCGAGAGGCAAACTTTTGCTGGTGTGAAGAGATTGGAAGGGAGATGGAGAATGACGAGACTTTCACCGGAAGAAGAATCCTCTCTGTTAAAAGTTAAAAGAGTCATTGAATGAAAAGTCAAATCAAATCCAGCTTTATTTATAAAGCGCTTTTCATACATAAAAGAAATGCAACGCAAAGTGCTTTACAAAGTTAAAAAGAGTAACCCGCTGACTCATATCCCCCATTATCACATACGGACACACACACACACACACACATGGATCAATGATTGCATGTCTGAGTACAGAGGAGCCAGGTGAGTAAACACTATCACATCTGCACCAGGGGGTCATCAGACCATGGCCACCAGGACGCTGACACAAAGCATGGCCCATAACCCCTGAGGCAGATGGCTCATCTGGGGAACATTGGAAAATAAAAATAATACAACTTGTAAAATAGTAAGAACCGTGTGTAGAAATAAACAATAAAATGGAAAAAAATACATATATATAATTATATATATTTCTACACACACACACACACACATATATACACATATATATCTATATATATATGTGTGTGTGTGTATATATATATATATATATATACACATATATACCTATATATATGTGTGTATATATTAATTATATGTGTATATATATGTATATGTATATATACACACACACACACACACATATATACGTATATGTGTATATATATACATATATGTGTGTGTGTATATGTTATGTAGATGCGTATATATATATACACACACATATATGTAAATGTGTGTATATATATACACATATATGTATATATATGTGTGTGTGTGTATATATATATATATATATACACACATACACACACACACATACATACATAGATATATATATATATATATATATATATATATATGTATAGATACAGTGGGGCAAAAAAGTATTTAGTCAGCCAGCGATTGTGCAAGTTCTCCCACTTCAAAGGATGACAGAGGTCTGTAATTTTCATCATAGGTACACTTCAACTGTGAGAGACAGAATGTGAAAAAAACAATCCAGGAATTCACATTGTAGGAATTTTAAATAATTTATTTGTAAATTTTGGTGGAAAATAATTATTTGGTCAATAACAAAAATTCAACTCAATACTTTGTAATATAACCTTTGTTGGCAATAACAGAGGTCAAACGATTACTATAGGTCTTTACCAGGTTTGAACACACAGTAGCTGGTATTTTGGCCAATTCCTCTATGCAGATCTTCTCGAGAGCAGTGATGTTTTGGGGCTGTCGCCGAGCAACACGGACTTTCAACTCCCTCCACAGATTTTCTATGGGGTTGAGGTCTGGAGACTGGCTAGGCCACTCCAGGACTTGCAAATGCTTCTTACGGAGGCACTCCTTCGTTGCCCGGGCGGTGTGTTTGGGATCATTGTCATGCTGGAAGACCAAGCCACGTTTCATCTTCAAAGCTCTCACTGATGGAAGGAGGTTTTGGCTCCAAATCTCAGGATACATGGCCCCATTCATTTTTTCCTTAACACGGATCAGTCGTCCTGTTCCCTTAGCAGAAAAACAGCCCCAAAGCATGATGTTTCCACCCCCATGCTTCACAGTAGGTATGGTGCTCTTGGGATGCAACTCAGTATTTTTCTTCCTCCAAACACGACGAGTTGAGTTTATACCAAAAAGTTCTATTTTGGTTTCATCTGACCACATGACTTTCTCCCAATCCTCTGCTGTATCATCCATGTGCTCTCTGGCAAACTTCAGATGGGCCTGGACATGCACTGGCTTAAGCAGGGGGACACGTCTGGCACTGCAGGATTTGATTCCCTGTCGGCGTAGTGTGTTACTGATGGTAACCTTTGTTAATTTGGTCCCAGCTCTCTGCAGGTCATTCACCAGGTGTGTGGTTCTGGGATTTTTGCTCACCGCTCTCATGGTCATTTTGACCCCGCAGGATGAGATCTTGCGTGGAGTCCCAGATCGAGGGAGATTATCAGTGGTCTTGTATGTCTTCCATTTTCTGATAATTGCTCCCACAGTTGATTTTTTCACACCAAGCTGCTTGCCTATTGTAGATCCACTCTTCCCAGTCTGGTGCAGGTCTACAGTTCTTTTCCTGGTGTCCTTTGACAGCTCTTTGGTCTTGGCCATAGTGGAGTTTGGAGTCTGACTGTTTGAGGCTGTGGACAGGTGTCTTTTATACAGATAACGAGTTCAAACAGGTTCCATTAATACAGGTAACGAGTGGAGGACAGAAAAGCTTCTTAAAGAAGAAGTTACAGGTCTGTGAGAGCCAGAGATCTTCCTTGTTTGAAGTGACCAAATACTTATTTTCCACCATCATTTACAAATACATTCTTTAAAATTCCTACAATGTGAATTCCTAGATTTTTTTTTTCACATTCTGTCTCTCACAGTTGAAGTGTACCTATGATGAAAATTACAGACCTCTGTCATCATTTTAAGTGGGAGAACTTGCACAATCGCTGGCTGACTAAAGGCTTTTTTGCCCCACTGTGTGTGTATATATATATATATATATATATATATATATATATATACACGCACATATATATATATATACACATACATACACACACACATATATATATATATATATATTATATATATATATACACACATATATATAAATATATATATATATACACAAACACATACATATACGCACATATATATATATATATATATATATATATACACATACATACATATACACACACACATATATATATATATATATACATACATATATATGTACATATATATATATATATATATATATATATATCCATCCCTTTTCTACCGCTTATTCCCTTTGGAGTCGCAGGGGGCGGTGGTGCCTATCTTAGCTACAATCGGGCGGAAGGCGGTGTACACTCTGGACAAGTCGCCACCTCATCACAGGGCCAACACAGATAGACAGACAACGTTCACACTCACATTCACACACTAGGGACTATTTAGTGTTGCCAATCAACCTATCCCCAGGTGCATGTCTTTGGAGGTGGGAGGAAGCCATATATATATATATATATATATATATATATATATATATATATATATATATATATATATATATATATATATATATATATATATATATATATATATATATATATATATATATATATATATATATATATATATATATATATATTTATATTAGGGGTATGGGAAAAAAAATCGATTCGAATTTGAATCGCTATTCTCACGTTGTGCGATTCAGAATCGATTCTCATTATTTAAAATTTTTTTTTTTTTAAATCAATTCAACAAACCACTACACAGCAATACCGTAACAATGCAATCCAATTCCAAAACCAAACCTGACCCAGCAACACTCAGAACTGCAATAAACAGAGCAATATATTGTGTGCATTCCACCAAAAATCCCTCACGTTTTATTAGATTTTTCTATAATATTCATTGTCACTTTTATTTTGTCAGTTTTTCAGCCAATGGTTCATTTTGGGAGCATTTGTCATTTTATTTTGAAGTCCTACCTTCTTCCGGCAGTGACGTTGACTCCTTACTTGCTGTTGAGACATGGGCGAGGAGCTGACTTTAGTGATTTGTTGATGAGGTGTCATGAAGCGTTTCGACACATTGCAAAACTGTATTGATATTGTGTCGATCCTGTGTCACTAAATACTGACATCTGCTGGACAGTAAAAATCCCTACAGGCAACCTATGGACCGACTCAACTGACACTGATTTTATGACCTAGTACAGGTGTTGGGAACCTTTTTGGCTGAGAGAGCTGTGGAAGGCTTCCTTCCCTCATCGTGTGGGTTGCGTGGGTCATGGAGGACAGACATCGCTAATCAGGTTTGACTCTTCTTTTATTTTTCAACAAAGCTGTCTTCCATCTGCTTTTAGCACAATGTCCTTTGCGTGTTTTCCCGGCAATTGTCTCTGTCCTTTTTGCCGTCTGCTCCAACTCCAACCGCTTGTCCTTTCAGACTGCTGCCTTTTAACAGATCGACAGGTGATTAAATGACCACTTTCAGCTGTGTCATCCGCTCACCTGTCGCCAACCTCGAAGCCAGCCTTGCCACACCCCGCTTCCCTGCAGGTGCGCAGGCCACGCCCACCTAAGAGCCATACAAGCCAAATATTTTTAAAAGTATTTCCGTGAGAGCCATATAATTTATTTATTTTTAACACTGAATACAACTATATGCGTGCATTTTTAAGAAAGACCAACATTTTTAAAGTATAATAAGTCTCTTATTCTTTTTAAAGGCCTACTGAAATGAGATGTTCTTATTTTAAACGGGGATATCAGGTCCATTCTATGTGTCATACTTGATCATTTTGCGATATTGCCATATTTTTGCTGAAAGGATTTAGTAGAGAACATCCACGATAAAGTTTGCAACTTTTGGTCGCTAATAAAAAAGCCTTGCCTGTACCGGAAGTAGCAGACGATGTGCGCGTGACGTCACGGGTTGTGGAGCTCCTCACATCTGAACATTGTTTACAATCATGGCCACCAGCAGCGAGAGCGATTCGGACCGAGAAAGCGACGATTTCCCCATTAATTTGAGCGAGGATGAAAGATTCGTGAATGAGGAAAGTTAGAGTGAAGCACCAAAAAAAAAAAGCGGCGGCAGTGTGAGCGTTTCAGATGTAATTAGACACATTTAACAGGATAATCCTGGAAAATCCCTTATCTGCTAATTGTTTTAATAGTATTTTAGTGAGATTCTAAAGTCATACCTCAAAGTCGGATGGCTGCGGTGCACGCCAGTGTCTCTGAGAGGAGCCAAGATCACAGCTGCCTTTTTGACGGCTACAGGAGGAGGTCGCATAATCCACTGAAGTCTCCAGTAAGAGCCGACTTAATATCACAATTTTCCTATCCAAAAACTTGCTGGTTGACGTAGAGAAACATGTTCGCTTGACCACTCTGTGTTAAAGTTTCACAACAAACAAACAAACACTGGCTGTGTCTCGGTTGCTAAAGGCAATTGCAATCCACCGCTTTCCACAGACAGCATTCTTCTTTGACGTCTCCATTATTAATTGGACAAATTGCAAAAGATTCAGCAACACAGATGTCCAGAATACTGTGTAATTATGCGATAAAAAGAGATGACTTTTAGCCGCGAGTGGTGCTGGGCTATGTCCCCTCCAACCGGTGATGTCCCAAGCACGCGTCAACATAAGCGTCAACATAAGCGTCATCATTCCGCGACGTTTTCAACAGGATACCTCATGGGAAATTTAAAATTACAATTTAGTCAACTAACTCGGCCGTATTGGCATGTGTTGCAATGTTAATATTTCATCATTGATATATAAACTATCAGACTGCGTGGCCGCTAGTAGTGGCTTTCAGTAGGCCTTTAACCACATTGTTATTCTGAGGCTAACCAAAAATAAATACAATACTTCTTACCATTAATGCGACTTCTTGAACAGGTGCAGTAGAAACCGGATGGATGGATGGATGGATGAAAATGCATGAGAATGTTTTATATTTTGAACGTTATTTTTGACACTGTGATTACCAGCAGAATTATTCATGATTTATCGTGTTAAGCAATGTCAGCTAAAATTAATCCGAGAGCCAGATGCCGTCATCAAAAGAGCCACATCTGGCTCTAGAACAGGGGTAGGGAACCTGAGGCTCTAGAGCCAGATGTGGCTCTTTTGATGACTGCATCTGGCTCTCGGATAAATCTGAGCTGACGTTGCTTAACACGATAAGTAATGACTAATTCCACTTGTAATCACAGTGTTAAAAATAACGTTCAAAATATAAAACATTCTCGTGCATTTTTAATCCATCCATCCGTTTTTCAATGCACCTGTTCAAGAAGTTGTGTTAATGGTAAAAATGTATGTATTTATTATTGGTTAGTGTGGGGCTTGCCCTCCTGGGGGTTCTTCAGACCACCAAGCACCGACATGAGAGCCTGTTTCAGGGTTACAATATTGTTTTATTTTTCAATAAGACTCTGCGTTGCTTTCCAGCAATTGTCTTTTTCTCTTTCGTCCTCACTCGCACTCTGGCTCCAGCCCCAACCCCGTCTCTCCTCCTGGCTGCTGCTTATAACAGAGCGGCAGGTACGCACCTGTCGCGAATTTCGAGGCCGGTCCTGGCAACACCCCGCTTCGCTGCAGGCCCGCAGGCCACGCCCCCTTACAGTTAGCTTCAGAAAAACAATGTTATTACAATTAATAAAATAACCTACTATACTCTAGAAATGTTACTTAAAAATGCACGCGTTTAGTTGTGTTCAGTGTTGAAAAAAAATATTATATGGCTCTTACGGAAACACATTTTAAAATATTTGGCTTCTTGGCTCTCTCAGACAAAAAGGTTCCCGACCCCTGCTCGAAAGCCGTTGGTTCCCTACCCCTTACTTAGTATATTATATACATCTATGCATACATACATATATATTATTATTATTATTATTTCTACATGTATGAAATATACAGGAAACAATGTGGCAGCGTTAAAACAGGACTCAGCAGCAAACCAGTCTCCTCACGCATGTCTCAACAGCAAGTCAGTTTAAATGAACAAAAATATTATATGAAACATTCACAATTATCACAAAACCTATACATCACAATTACAAATAGACTGAAAATGAATACGTCACCATTAAACATTTTATACAATAGGAAAATAAACAATGAGTATGACAGTACAGAAAAATAGAATAAAGTTTTGGGAGCAACAGAAACATCCCAGTATGAAATAGACAGGAAACAACATGTTAAAACAGGACTCAGCAGCAAAGCTGTCGAAAATGGAGGGAAAACTTGAGTGAAATGCCGCAGCCACTGTGTGTGAGCGAGAAGCGCCACCGAACAGCACACTAGCCAAAAGTTGGCTAAAACACTCAAACTATGAGCAGAACAAGTGTACATAAACCTATCAGCAACACAATAACAAATCATAACCCTCTTTCACAGCCAGACTCTCTTTAAAACACGAGAGCAGACAAAACACTCACCTAGTGATGGCTGCTGCAACACTGATGTGTCCAGCTGCACGGACCACTTTTGGAAAGTTCCGTGACCAAACATGAGCTATGAGCTCCATGCATCAGCGCATGTGTTGATCTCATAGAGCAAAACCGTGTGTTGGTGCACGGACCACTTTTGGAAAGTCCCGTGACCAAATATGAGCTATGAGCTCCATGCATCGAAAATCAGGTATTTCTTACTCACCTCGTAACCACGCCCCCAACCACGCCCCGCTCCGCCCCCAACCACGCAAAAGTACCAATAAGTACAACGAATTGGAATAATTGAAGAGAGAAAAAATTTCAATTGGATAATGAAAAAGAAAAAAAATGATTGGATGAATAAAAAAAAAGGATGGATAATATTAAAAACACTATTAAGAAAAGTTAATTGCATATCATTTATTAAAATTACGCTTGATCTTTTTTTCATCATCCAATTATTCATCATTTATATTTTTCATTATCCAATTAGAATTTTTTCTCTCTTCAATCATACCAATTTTTTTTTTTTTTTTATTAACTAATTGACTAATTGTTGGTCAGACGGAGGAGAGCTGATTGGTCAACACTCACACTGATGAATTATTCATGTTCCTATTCCCAGCCATCCCAGCCAGGAATTACCGATGGTACACTTACCAACTTTAGCCTCAGGAGGAGCTAACCCCCAAAATTACCCTTAGACTTTTAGACTATAGACTATTTGTTATTATTATTACCCATACTTACCTTTTTAACTATAAGTTAATTAAGCAGCTACCACTTAGCTTTACTTTGTGTGGGGGAGGTGATGCACCCCCACATTTTCCGGCGTTCCCTCTCTGTGGCTTGGCAAGCCGATCGACCTGACGGGGATTGAACCCAGAACCCTTTGATTGGGAGCTAGCTGTTTAACCATTCAGCTATTCTTGGTCTTCTTAAGGACAGATTTGAGGCCCCAATGACATATTCAATTGATAACCTGTCTCAGTAAACTATGATACAAAACAATAGCTTTCCTAGTTACCGATCAACTTGCCTGGGATTCGAACCCAGTGCTCTTTGATTTGGATTTAGCAGCTTTAACCATTCAGCTATCCCTGGTCTTCTTTAAATAAGATTTCGGGCCCCAATGACATATTTAATCGTGAACCTGTCTCAGTGAGCTATAATATAAAACATTTACACTTGCTGCTGGAGTTCTCATAGTTACCAGTGAACCTGGCAGGGATTTGATCCTTGCACTCTTGGATTGGGAGTTAGCTGCTTTAACCATTCAGCTATCCTTGGATGTCTTGGGGATAGATTTCGGGCCCCCATGACATATTTATTTGCGAATCTGTCTCAGTAAACAATGAGATAAAATACTTACTCTTGCCACTGGAGCTTTCATAGTTACCAATGGACCTGGGTGGGATTTGAACCCAGACCCCTTTGATTTGTAGATAGCTGCTTGAACTACTCAGCTACCCTTGTACTGCATACAGACAAACTTTGGGCCCCAATCACATATTTAATTGCGAGCCTGTCTTGGTAATCTATGATATAAAATACCAGCTCATCCGGCTGGAGCTTTCCTAGTTATGGATGGTCATGACTGGGATTTGAACCCTGTACCCTTTGATTGGGAGGTAGCTGCTTCCACTACTTAGCTATCCTTGGCCCACTGAAAGTGAGATTTCAGGCCCCAATAACGTATTTAATTGTGAACCATTCATGGTAAACTATGATATAAAAGTGTGAGTGGAGATTTCCAAGTTAGCGATGGATGGACCTGACCCATGAACTCCCTTCCCTTTGATTGGAAGATAGCTGCTTTAACCACTCGGCTCGAGAACCGCTTACACTAAACCACAATGATAGTGAAACAAAACACTTACTCTTTACCAGAGGTGGGTAGTAACGCACTACATTTACTTGAGTAACTTTTGGGATAAATTGTACTTCTACCAGTACTTTTTATGCAACATACTTTTAATTTTACTTGAGTATATTTATAGAGAAGAAACACTACTTTTACTCCGTTCCATTTATCTACATTCAGCTCGTTACTCACTACTTTTTTTAATTGATCTATTATTGTTTGTTTTGGTTAATGACAGAGCTTCAAAGTAGGAACTACACATGCCTGCGTTTCACCAATCACATGCAGTCACTGGTGACCTTGGACCAATCAAACAGAGCCAGGCGGTCACATGACCCAACTTAAACAAGTTGAAGTCAACAACCTGGCCCTGAACACCTCCAAGACCAAGGAGCTGGTCATAGACTTCAGGAGGAAAAAAACGGACATCCTGCCCCTGATCATCAGTGGTGACTGTGTGGAGAGGGTCTCCGACTTCCGCTCCCTGGGAGTCCACCTGGCCGACGACCTATCCTGGAGCACCAACACCACGGCTACCATCAAGAAGGCACACCAGAGACTGCACTTCCTGAGAATACTCAGGAACAACCACCTCTCACAGGAACTGCTGGTGTCCTTCTACCGCTGCTCCATTGAGAGCCTCCTGACCTACTGCATCTGCGTGTGGTTCAGCAGCTGCACGGCCGCAGAGAGAACGGCGCTCCAGAGAGTCATAAAGACCGCCCAGAAGTTAATCGGCTGACCTGTACAGCTCCCGCTGTCTCAGGAAAGCACAGAGCATCCTGAAAGACCCATTCCACCCCGGGCACAGCCACCTGGAACTGCTACCCTCAGGCAGACGCTACAGGGTGCTAAAAGCGAGCACCAATAGACTAAAAAATAGCTTTTACCCAAGAGCCATAGTAGCACTAAACAGGCACTGAGTGTCCATATGTCCATCATGTCCTCATATGTAATGTTTAAATGTTTTTCTATTTTTTCGGACTACAATGTGCAATAATGTTTTATGTATGTGTGTATATGTATTCATATGCATGCAGATATGCATCTGTGTGGATACATATACATACACATATATACATCTGTCATCTCTATCTTTTTTTTTTTACTATTTATACTACCATATTGTATATGCACCTTAGGAGGAGCTGCTCCAATTTTGTTGTTCTTTGAACCTGTTCATTGCAATAATGACAATAAAACTCTATTCTATTCTATTCTATTCTATTCTATTCTATTCGATTCTAAAAACTTATTGGGGTGCTACCATTCAGTGGTCAATTGTACGGAATATGTACTGTACTGTGTGATCTAATAATACAAGTTTCAATCAACCAATCAATCAAAAGTGTAAAGGAAAAAAGACACTTTTTATTTCAACCGTACTTCCCGTCAAAAGCCTAAAGACTGATCGCACAGTTCCTGTCTTCACAATAAAAGCGCCTGCGCTAACAAAATAAGAGTCTCCGAAAGCCAGAGCAAACAAGCTAGCAAGCGACGGAGTTTGCCGCCAATGTATTTCTTGTAAAGTGTATAAAAACGAATATGGAAGCTGGACAAATAAGATGCCAAAAACCAACGATTTTCATGTGGTATTAGACAGAAAAGAGGAACTTTTTTTCTCCTCCATTTGAAAACGTGGACATCTGATTCCAATCAATGCAAGTCATCAGAATCAGGTAATACACCAACTTATATTCTTGTCTTCATGAAAGATAGGAATCTATATGTTAAAACACCTTTAACATGTCAACAAAAACAGCAAAATAAAAAACTATAAATGATATACTGTATATATAAATGTATGTATATATATATGAATGTATGTATGTATATATATATATATAATATGTGTGTATGAATGATTTGTGTGTGTATGAAATCGCATAAAGGGAAGAAGGTTAAGAGCTATTCAGTAGGATTTAAGGTCCAAGCTTACATCACACTCAATTTTTTACTGCATGCCTTTGGTAAGTGCTGGAGTGAGACGAGGTTTTAAAATAATTAGCGCATGCTTACTTTTACCGCATGCCTTTGGTAAACGCAGGAGTGAGAAGAGGTTTTAAATTAATTAGTGTCCCGGTGGCAATTCAAGGAAGTACGGTAGTTGAAGAAAGACCACTACAATAGAGCCATATTTTGCACTGTAATACAATTTAATAAATCAGAAACTGGTGACATAGTGCTGTATTTTACTTCTTTATCTCTTTTTTTCAACCAAAAATGCTTTGCTGTGATTAGGGGGTACTTGAATGAAAAAAATGTTCACAGGGGGTACATCACTGAAAAAAGGTTGAGAACCAGTGCTCTAAGAAACTCAGCATGAGCAACTACTGCCCTCCACTCTACCAACTGAGCTATCGAAGGGATTGCTCCCGTCCAAAGGCAAAACCCAGTAACTCCATCCATCCATTTTCTACCGCTTATTCCCTTTCGGGGTCGCGGGGGGCAAGGCGCCTATCTCAGCTACAATCGGGCGGAAGGCGGGGTACACCCTGGACAAGTCGCCACCTCATCGCAGGGCCAACACAGATAGACAGACAACATTCACACACTAGGGACCATTTAGTGTTGCCAATCAACCTATCCCCAGGTGCATGTCTTTGGAGGTGGGAGGGGCCTATCTCCAGGTGCATGTCTTTGGAGGTGGGAGGGGCTTATCCTTAGGTGCATGTCTTTGGAGGTGGGAGGGGCCTATCTCCAGGTGCATGTCTTTGGAGGTGGGAGGGGCTTATCCTTAGGTGCATGTCTTTGGAGGTGGGAGGGGCCTATCTCCAGGTGCATGTCTTTGGAGGTGGGAGGAAGCCGTAACTCAATTTTGGTCAAAACTGAGCTGATAATAATTTTGGAGTTCCTAGGTGATATGCTTTACATTAATGTATGCGATATTGTAATGTTTTCCGTAAGTAAGCTGTTACGCGCATGGCAGGACCTAGCAACTACCACATAACCGCGTAGATACAACAGAAAAACCTAGTATCTCAAGGGACCAATCGGAGCTTCTTTGTCAGTCGCCTTATTGTCTTTAATGAGACATTTGCAGGAATGGGGGCCGACGGTCAAGCTGATTATGTGATATTATGGCAGGAGGGGATATTTGGAAGACCTTGCAAGCACCTTCATTAAATGTATTCTTCTTGATTCTTCCCCTTGCATACTCTTTTGGGCAGATAACTGTGGAGGTCCAAATAAAAACTGGACGCTGTACACGGCTCTTGTCCAATGTGCAAACGCAGAATGGGGCCCACCCGAGATTGTGATCAAATATCTGGAGAAAGGGCACACGTTCATGAGAGCAGATTCAATCCATGGCTCAATCGGCAGGAAAATGAAAGCTCAAGAAAACATCTATACCTTTGATGACTTTGTGGATCTTTGTAAGACAGCATCAAGATAGATTGGTTTTCCTTTGTTTTCTCTAAATCAGCCAGAAGTGAGTTACTAGGTTTTGCCTTTGGACGGGAGATTGGCTGTCACCGCTTTTTAATGTAACCAATCAGATGGTTGTGTGGGCGGGACAATGCTGGGTGCTGAGGCAGAAGAAGCAAAGCAGCTTGTTAAGACTTGAGCTTAGAAAACCCCCCGAACGGAACCGAAACCCTTGTACCGAAACAGTTTAATGCAAATACACTTCCTGTTACAGCCCGACTAACAGATCAAGTGGAAACTTTGAGAGAACATCTCCGACGACGATAAATGACAAATAACCAACGACAGAAGTGCGGCGATTGTGTGGCCAGCAGCATCTCCTTGACAGATGCACTTCCTTAGAAACGCAGTTTGGTTCGTAGGCGTCAGTTCCTCACAGTTCACGTCGCGGTCACGTAACGGAAACAGCTCATATTTGTCACGGGACTTTCCAAAAGTGGTACGTGCTCCAACACACGGTTTTGCTCTATGAGATCGACACATGCGCTGATGCATGGAGCTCATAGCTCATATTTGGTCACGGAACTTTCCAAAAGTGGTCCGTGCAGCTGGACACATCAGTGTTGCAGCAGCCATCACTAGGTGAGTGTTTTGTCTGCTCTCGTGTTTTAAAGAGAGTCTGGCTGTGAAAGAGGGTTATGATTTGTTATTGTGTTGCTGATAGGTTTATGTACACTTGTTCTGCTCATAGTTTGAGTGTTTTAGCCAACTTTTGGCTAGTGTGCTGTTCGGTGGCGCTTCTCGCTCACACACAGTGGCTGCGGCATTTCACTCAAGTTTTCCCTCCATTTTCGACAGCTTTGCTGCTGAGTCCTGTTTTAACATGTTGTTTCCTGTCTATTTCATACTGGGATGTTTCTGTTGCTCCCAAAACTTTATTCTATTTTTCTGTACTGTCATACTCATTGTTTATTTTCCTATTGTATGAAATGTTTAATGGTGACGTATTCATTTTCAGTCTATTTGTAATTGTGATGTATAGGTTTTGTGATAATTGTGAATGATTGTGTTTTGTTTTTTTTCCCCCTTTGTCATGAAAAACAGGTTTGTTTGGGTTAGTGCACTAATTGTAAGTGTATCTTGTGATTTTTATGTTGGTTTGATAAAAAAAAAAAATATATATATATATATATATATATAAATAATGTCTGTACTCAGACATGCCATCATTGATCCGTGTGTGTGTGTGTGTGTGTGTCCGTATGTGATAATGGGGGATATGAGTCAGCGGGTTACTCTTTTTAACTTTGTAAAGCACTTTGCGTTGCATTTCTTTCATGTAAGAAAAGCGCTTTATAAATAAAGCTGGATTTGATTTGACTTTTCATTCAATGACTCTTTTAACTTTTAACAGAGAGGATTCTTCTTCCGGTGAAAGTCTCGTCATTCTCCATCTCCCTTCCAATCTCTTCACACCAGCAAAAGTTTGCCTCTCGGAGCAGACAACTAACTGGAAACTTTCAGGTAGTTTTCATCACTCTTTAATCTTGACCAGCTAACTGCTATGAGATAACTGTTATGCTACATCAGCCTTATTATGATGTATAATCTTTGTGTTTCATAACATGATGTTTGTCATGAGCTCATTATACTTTCTAGGGATGCAACCATTCATCAAGGTGATATTTTTTTATTTGTACCCGGAGGTAGAAAGATGTTTTGTTCTCCAGGGTCATTGCACACCTGTGTCATGTCGTATTGTTTTAGGCACCATCAAATAAAGAAAAGTCCACACAGCATTGACATGAAATCTCTAAAATAAAAGCAAACTATCATACAAGAGTAAAATACTGAAAAGTAGGGTTTGGGTTGGGTCAGATGAATAGATCAAAATGACAAATGACCTTTTTATTGTTTGTATTTTGACAACGGGACTTTTTCCTGGAAGTGAGAACCAGCTGTACCACAGTCAAGATGGCTGCAGCGTGGGAACTATCTGACTAAACAAAGGGAACTAGATCTACCAGAGAAAAATCCAGCTGTGCAATGGAATGGATCCTTATACTTTGGTTCTGTCCATCTGACGTGATTCTACACAACAGAACAGGTGAAAACTCTGAAAATAATGGAGGTCCACAACTTACTGGGTCAAGGAAAATGGTATCTGGACTCTCCCGGATAAATATGCATCCTTTTTGCTCGGCTAAGTTTGTATTTTATGACAGGACTTGCGAGGAACGTTTCCATGTAGACCAGGGGTCGGCAACCTTTTTGAAAGCAAGAGCTACTTTTTGGGTACTGATTAATGCCAAGGGCTACCAGTTTGATACACACTTCAATAAATTGCCAGAAATAGCAAATTTGCTCAATTTACCTTAAATAAATAAATCTATGTATATAAAAGAAAATGGGTATTTCTGTCTGTCATTCCGTCGTACATTTTTTTTTACTTTTACGGAAGGTTTTTTGTAGAGAATAAATGATGAAAAAAAACACTTAATTGAACAATTTAATAGAGGAGAAAATATGAAAAAAATGAAAATTAAAATTTGAAACATAGTTTATCTTCAATTTCGACTCTTTAAAATTCAAAATTCAACCGAAAAAAGAGAAGACAAAAACTAGCTAATTCGAATCTTTTTGAAAAAATTTCCCCCAAAAATTTATGGAACATCATTAGTAGTTTTTCCCGATTAAGATTAATTTTGGGTGAATGTTGATGACATGTTTTAAATAGGTTAAAATCCAATCTGCACTTTGTTAGAATATATAACAAATTGGACCAAGCTATATTTCTAACAAAGACAAATCATTATTTCTTCTAGATTTTCCAGAAAAAAACATTTAAAAGAAATTCAAAAGACTTTGAAATAAGATTTAAATTTGATTCTACAGATTTGCCAGAATATTTTTATTGAATTCTAATCATAATAAGTTTGAAGAAATATTTCACAAATATTCTTCGTAGAAAAAACAGAAGCTAAAATGAAGAATCAAATTAAAATGTATTTATTATTCTTTACAATTAAAAAAAAATACTTGAACATTGATTTAAATTGTCAGGAAAAAAGAGGAAGGAATTTAAAAGGTAAAAAGGTATATGTGTTTAAAAATCCTAAAATCATTTTTAAGGTTGTATATTTTCTCTAAAATTGTCTTTCTGAAAGTTATAAGAAGCAAAGTAAAAAAATAAATGAATTTATTTAAACAAGTGAAGACCAAGTCTTTAAAATATTTTCTTGGATTTTCAAATTCTATTTGAGTTTTGTCTCTCTTAGAATTAAAAATGTGGAGCAAAGTGAGACCAGCTTGCTAGTAAATAAATACAATTTAAAAAATAGAGGCAGCTCACTGGTAAGTGCTGCTATTTGAGCTATTTTTAGAACAGGCCAGCGGGCGACTCATCTGGTCCTTACGGGCCACCTGGTGCCCGCCTTGGTGACCCCTGCTGTAGACCAACTAGTGCACCAGACAGCTCCACACCCGCGACTGCTTATCTATTTAACAAACTAACAATTACTGAATCATCGCCATATTTGATTTTGGTCCCATCCATCCATTCATTCCTTCATCCATCCATCCATTCATTCATCCATCCATCCATTTTCCTCCGCTTATCCAAGGTTGGGTCGCGGGGGCAACAGCCTCAGCAGGGAAACCCAGACTTCCCTCTCCCCAGCCACTTCGTCTAGCTCTTTCCGGGGGATCCCGAGGCGTTCTCAAGCCAGCCGGGAGACATAGTCTTCCCAACGTGTCTTCCAATCAATCCAATCCAATCCACTTTATTTATATAGCACATTTAAACAACAACAACGTTTCCAAAGTCCTGCACAGCCATGTTAAAAACAATATTAAAAAAACAATATTATCTCCACTAATGACTGAATAAAAACAAAAAATAAATACATATAAAACCAATATTTAAAAAAAGAATACAAAAACAAATATGATTAAAAACAATTTTAAAGGGTAAAATCAATTAAAACAGTAAAATAAAAATCAATGTGTATAAAAAACACAGAGGACCCCAGAGGACAGAGGACCACACAACTCACGTAGTGTTAAAAGCCAAAGACGAGACTTAAAACACTCCACTGTGGGAGCAGTTTGAACATGGAGGGGCAGAGTGTTCCAGAGCTTAGGGCCGACCACAGAGAAGGCCCTGTCTCCCCTGGTCTTAAGTCTGGTCTTGGGCACCACGAGCTGGAACTGGCTCTCGGACCTCAGAGCGCGAGCAGGAATGTAAATTTGGATGAGGTCCGAGATATACTGAGGTGCCAGGTGTCTTCCCGTGGCTTCCTACTGGTGGAACGTACCCTAAGCACCTTCCTAGGGAGGCGTTCGGGTGGCATCCTGACCAGATGCCTGAACCACCTCATCTGGCTCCTCTCCATGTGAAGGAGCAGCGGCTTTACTTTGAGTTCCTCCCGGATGGCAGAGCTTCTCACCCTATCTCTAAGGGAGAGACCCGCCACACGGCGGAGGAAACTCATTTGGGCCGCTTGTACCCGTGATCTTATCCTTTCAGTCAAAACCCAAAGCTCATGACCATAGGTGAGGATGGGAACGTAGATCGACCGGTAAATTGAGAGCTTTGGCAATATCCTCAATATACTTTTGAGGGTTAAATGAATCATTTAAATCACAGTTTTTAATTCTGTTTTGCAGTCTTTCCGCCACTGCTGAGTTGAGCTAAAGGCCACAAAGAACAAAAGCCTCACCATGTCTGGAGAACTCAGGCTGGTTCTGGTGGGAAATACAGGAGTTGGCAAGAGTGCGTCCGGCAACACCATCTTGGGCAGCGAGCACTTCCTGTCAGAGGTCAGCTTCTCCTCGGTGACCCGCGAATGTCAGCAGGGAAGCACTGAGCGGCTACTGGACACTGACCAGGAAAGACCAACAAGAGTGGAGGTGGTTGACCTACCAGGCTTCGGGGACACTCACATGAGTGAGGATGAGATAAATACTATGATGGCTAAATGTTTGGCTTTCTGTACTCCAGGACCACATGCTTTTCTCTTGGTGGTGCCGATCGGCCGTTATACAGATGATGTGAACAAGGCTGCGCTAAATGTGGCCAACATATTTGGGGAGGAAGCCCTCAAATCTCACACCGTGGTTCTTTTTACCAGAGGGGATGAGCTTAAGGGGAGGAGCATTAAAGAATACCTGAGAAATGCTCCGGCTGACCTTAAAGGTCTGATCAAAAAATGTGGCGACCGGTACCACTTGTTCAACAATGAAGACCCCGGTAATGAGGCACAGGTTGGACAACTCTTGATGAAAGTGAAGAAGATGGCGGAGAAGACTGCAACTGGGTTTTATACCAATGATATGTTCAAGAAGGCAGAGGCCATCTTTCGGGAGGAGGAGAGGAAGAGAAGCACGGTCCGTTCCGATAGTCTGTCTCCACCCGCATCTGTGGGATACCTCAAATTCGCAAAGGCCTTCCTTACGGAGGAGAATATAATTGCATTAAGGAAGAAGCTGATAATTGTAGTGGCCGCTGCCGGTGTAGGCTTGGCTTTGGGGGTAGCATTTGGCTTGGCTGCCCCCTTAGCAGCTGCAGGCGCAGCATGTCTTGTAGGGGCTGCAGCTATGGCAGCAGCTGCCTCAGGAGGAACTGCATTAACAGTCGGGGCGGTGGTTGGTGCAGGTGTGGGTGGCCTCGTTGGCATTGTCAACGGTCTTGATGCTAAGACTCCAATGGAGGGCGTTAAGGAAACTGCCAAAACGGTTAGTAAAATAGGATGTGTTGCAGTAGTAGCGGGTGTGTGTGTCGGGGCTGCTGTGGGTGGAACCGCAGAAGTAGTTTCTGTTCTCCTGGGAACATCTTCCAGCCCATCAGCAGTTACATCAGCTGGTGTGACCAGTGGCCCTGTTGCTCAATCCCGCATCATACCTGTAGTGAAGACCGTGGGAAAGGCAGCAGCAGTCGTAGCAGGAACAGGGGCAGCAGCAGCTGGGGCAGCAGTATCTTTTAAAGTGAAAATTGGTAAAAGAAAAACTCGTGACTCGACAGAAATGTACATGGACGTGGATTTGGATAAAAAGAATCATTGAAATGTCTCAAATTCACCTCCAATGGTTTGATAGTTGTCCACAATTTTAATGGCAACCATTGGAGGGATTTCATACATTATCAAATCAATATTGCCTTTCATCTTGCTTCTAATGATTTGCACCTTTAACAAGCATTTCATTTTTACGTCGATAGTCGGGAATATGTCTTTTTTAGCTCTGTAAAAATCTAAAAATATTTGTTCTGTTTTCTTTGATTTTTCCAAACTAAAATGTGTGCTAAAATCTTAAAACGTCTCTTTAACATACCTGCCAACAACTACGGTTTTCCCCTAATGAGTACGATTTTGATCATCCAGTGGTAAAAACTACGGTCTTCCATTAAAAATGTTTAACTTAAAAATGGAAGCTACGTAGTGAAGCAACTACACGGGCAGGGTGACAAAATATAGAGGAAACATCAATGATTGGTTTACGTATAAGAACATCCATGATTGGTTGTTGTTTACTATGATGAGTCACCATTGGTTAAGATTAGGGCAAAACATTAGAGACAGGCCAATCAGAGACAAGAGAGGGCGGGTTATGGAACCAGGAAGTGACATCACAACAGACAGAGAAGAGGGACTATTCAAGATTTATTTATTTAATAGAACTAGTGGAAGCTCTTCTTTAGATGTTTCTTTTAGTGACGTAGACCACGTCCAGGAAACCCACAATATGTCTACTTGGACACATTTAAACAAATGTATGATAAAACAATCTTTGGACTCGTTTGCCATGTAAGCACAAATCCAAACTGGAAGAGGTGGACTACACCTTTAAGAACACACATGGTTGTGGCAGACATGTTTGCTACTGTATAGTCTGTCTAAATGCTAACTTTCATTTTCATTGCTGTTCTACAACAAGACACTTGCTGACATTTTGTTCATTATTTCTACTCTTTATATTCTCACATTGAATAGTTGAATCATTTTGAAACATAAACAACACGACTGCAAGATATTTGTTATTTCAAAATATTGCTACTCAGATAAATGAAGTTAGATAATAATGATTTTTGCACTTGGATCAGTCAGAAGTGGAAAGGGAGTCGAAGAGACAGGAATTGGCTACAAAATCCAAGGCAGAAACAAAAAGGAAAATGCAATTTGCTGGGAAATTTGCCAGGAAGGTTCATGTCGGAGGCAGCAATACAAAATTAATGTCTTCTTTGCTTTTCAAACCTTTTGATATTATTTAGAGCAGAAAACAAAAACATTTTAAGACGTTTTATTTGAAATAATATACCTGCACAAACTTTTTCCCAATCAAATGGAAAATAACCACCTGTCAGAAATGTATTCTTTCTAGTCTTGAGGTTCAGGATTTACTTTCTAAAATTAAATATGCTGAAATAATATGATTGGATTTGGATTATATTTGTCTTCTGTTCATCTTAGATACATTTTCCTTGTTTTGTTTGATTGAAGCATCATGGGGGAGTGTTATATACAATCTGCTGCACCTGGGTGGGAACATGTTTTTCACCATCGTGGGAGAGGTACATTATTTTTGAACATGCTTATTTTGAATTTTGCTTTTCCCCCCATGCAGTACACGACAACCTTGGCCTTTTCATTTTCTTTTGGTGAATGGTTGCATTTGAAATTGTATGTTGTGATGGCGACCACCAAATAAAGCATTCTTCTGGTCTTGTGGTCTTGTGGTGTTTTTACCTGCCAGTACCACTGAATTGACGTTACGTTACACCGCCCAGCGCCGTAGTGTTGTGGTGTGGCTCACTCAATGCTGAGTACTCTTACGTCCCTGCACATAGTACAATAGTACAAGCACATAGTCACGTGTACTATTCAATCCAATCCACTTTATTTACATACCACATTTAAAGAACAAAATGTTTCTAAAGTGCTGCACAACACTATTAAAAACAACATTCAAATACTATCCTAAACTCCACCAATGATTGAAGAAAAATATATATATATATATAAAACCAATATAAAATATGATTAAAAAAGATTTTAAGGGTGAAACCAATTAAAACAGTAAATAGAAATCAAAATGTTAAAACAGAGGACCACACAACTCACGTAGTGTTAAAAGCCAAAGAATAAAAGTGGGTCTTAAGACGAGACATAAAACACTCCACTGTGGAAGCAGTTTGAACATGGAGGGGCAGAGTGTTCCAGAGCTTAGGGCCGACCACAGAGAAGGTCCTGTCTCCCCTGGTCTTAAGTCTGGTCTTGGGCACCACGAGCTGGAACTGGCTCTCGGACCTCAGAGCGCGCGCAGGAGTGTAAATTTGGATGAGGTCCGAGATATATTGAGGTGCCAGTCCATGTAAAGATTTAAAAACAAGGAGCAAGGTTTTAAAATCAATTCTAAAATGAACAGGGAGCCAGTGCAAACTCTAAAGAATTGGGGTTATATGCTGGCGTTTCCTGGCCCCTGTTAAAAGTCCTGCTGCCGCGTTCTGGACTAACTGCAACCGGGAGAGAGCTTTTTGGCTAATGCCAGCATAAAGTGCATTGCAGTCATACTTCAGAATCAGAATCAGCTTTATTGTCATTACGCAGCGTAACGAGATTGAGGCCATTCCATACAGTGCGATGTGTGCATGCAAGAAAACAATGTGTAAATGTATAAAAATATAGGACTGCCAACCTTGAGACCTCCGATTTTGGGAGGTGGGGGGCGTGGTCAGGGGTGGGGCGGAGGCGTGGTTGGGGCGGGGGCGTGGTTAAGAGGGGTGGCGTATAATTCACCAACTTGAGTATTTCATATATATTTCGTATATATATATATATACATATATATGTATATATATTTATATATATATACACACAGTATATATATATAAATACACACATATATATATATATATATACAGTATATATATATATATATATATAAATACATATATATGTATGAAATCCTTGACTTTCAGAGAATTCTAGCTATATATCTTTATTTTATTATATACATAAATAAAATAAATAGTTGAATTTCCGACGGCACCTATCAAATACACAGTAATAAAATCACAGTTGTTCTACTAACTGCACTGTGCTTGCTTGTTACTAAAAAAAAAAACAACACTTACCTTTCACTATTTGAGTAACCTTTGTTCTGCCATTTGCGTATTGGCGAGCGATCTCCGAATCCGGGAACATCCTTCACGGATTTGTTGTAGACATCTGCAAATGAGAACGTGATGTTGCTTCCAGCTATCAGCGTAGCCATCTTTGTCTCAGCATAAGTTACACCATCGGGTCTCCATTTTGCGATGTGGGCCATAATACTGGGTTGTGACGATGCTGCGCTGCGGACGCTTTGTGCTTCACCGACTCACTGTTCATGACTGAATATATCCGTTCGGCCGTCGTGTTCGATGGAGAAGTCTGTTCTACAAAATTTACAGACAACATACCCCTTCCCCTTCGAACTCTCCTGGATAAACTGAAATTTGTGTTTCCAATTGTTCTGGAACTTGCAAGCATATTTCTTCATTTTGCCCGTCGACGGTGTAATATATTGGGTTGGAGTCAATAACCAGGCGACATGATGAAGTTACGTCTCTTTACTGTGGGCTTCAGAACAGACTCCCTAATGCATGTTCCTTGACTGCACTTAAATGTAGAATATATTTACATTCTATTCTATGTACAGTAGATGGCAGTATTGTCTTGTTTAAGAGGGTCACAACATTGAGTCAGGTCTGACTCAATGTTGGTGGGCGTGGCCTCCAGCTCCGCTTGAATTTCGGGAGATTTTCGGGAGAAAATTTGTCGGGAAAGGCGCTGAATTTGGGGAGTCTCCAGGAAAATCCGGGAGGGTTGGCAAGTATGATTGCAGTAGTCCAGGCCACTTGAAATCAAAGCATGCACCACTCGTTCAAAAAGGTTAAAAGATAAAAACGGTTTTACCTTTTGCTAAAAGACGAAGATGATAAAAACACGATTTTAAAACGCCATTGACTTGTTTGTCAAGTTTAAAATGGCTGTCTGTAGTGACGCCAAGGCTGGTGACTTTGGGACACACATCATTTTGCAATAGTCCCAAGTCAGTGAGGGCCGGTTCCAAACGCTGAAATTTCAGTTTTTCCCTCATTCATTATTAAAAAATTCTGTGCTAACCAAGTCTTCGTGGCATCGACAGTTGAGAAGGGGTGTCAGGGGGCGTGGCCTTTTGAAATCTGCATATACATTTGTCAGTCGTCCGCATAAAAGATAAAACACTCCATGCCTCTTAAAAATGTCTCCAAGAGGGAGGAGATAAAGAGCGAACAGGATGGGGCCTAAAATAGATCCCTGGGGGACACCACAGTAAAGAAGAGAGAAGAAGAAGAGGTGGCGTCCCCCAGCCTGACAGAGAAGGACCTCTCAGACGGGTAGGATCTCAACCACTGTGACGCAGTCCCCCTGACACCCACACAGTCTCTCAGGCGCTCTCAAAGAATTGTGTGGTGGACTGTGTCAAAGGCAGCTGGAAGATCTAGACCAGGGGTCACCAAGGCGGGCACCAGGTGGCCCGTAAGGACCAGATGAGTCGCCCGCTGGCCTGTTCTAAAAATAGCTCAAATAGCAGCACTTACCAGTGAGCCGCCTCTATATTTTAAATTGTATTTATTTACTAGCAAGCTGGTCTCACTTTGCTGGACATTTTTAATTCTAAGAGAGACAAAACTCAAATAGAATTTGAAAATCCAAGAAAATATTTGAAAGACTTGGTCTTCACTTGTTTAAATAAATTCATTTATTTTTTTACTTTGCTTCTTATAACTTTCAGAAAGACAATTTTAGAGAAAAAATACAACCTTAAAAATTATTTTAAGATTTTTAAACACATATACCTTTTTACCTTTTAAATTCCTTCCTCTTCTTTCCTGACAATTTAAATCGATGTTCAAGTGAATGTTTTTTTTTTATAGTAAAGAATAATAAATACATTTTGATTTAATTCTTCATTTTAGCTTCTGTTTTTTCAACGAAGAATATTTGTGAAATATTTCTTCAAACTTATTGTGATTAAAATTCAAAAATAATATTCTGGCAAATCTAGAACATCTGTAGAATCAAATTTAAATCTTATTTCAAAGTCTTTTGAATTTCTTTTAAAATTTTTGTTCTGGAAAATCTAGAAGAAATAATGATTTGTCTTTGTTAGAAATATAGCTTGGTCCAATTTGTTATATATTCTAACAAAGTGCAGATTGGATTTTAACACATTTAAAACATGACATCAAAATTCTAAAATTAATCTTAATCAGGAAAAATGACTAATGATGTTCCATGAATTATTTTTTTAATTTTTTCAAAAAGATTCAAATGAGCTAATTTTTCTCTTCTTTTTTTCGGTTGAATTTTGAATTTTAAAGAGTCGAAATTGAAGATGAACTATGTTTCAAAATTAAATTTGCATTTTTTTCCAGTTTTCTCCTCTATTAAATTGTTCAATTAAGTGTTTTTTCATCATTTATTCTCTACAAAAAACCTTCCGTAAAAGGAAAAAAATGTACAACTGAATGACAGGCAGAAATACCCATTTATATATATATAGATTTATTTATTAAAGGTAAATTGAGCAAATTGGCTATTTCTGGCAATTTATTGAAGTGTGTATCAAACTGGTAGCCCTTGGCATTAATCAGTACCCAAGAAGTAGCTCTTGCTTTCAAAAAGGTTGCTGACCCCTGATCTAAGAGTAGACTACATTCTAAAGTACTCTAGACTACATTTGATACTACACTTTGATCATAGTATAGTACACTACACTTGATACACATTACGATCATAGTTTAGTACACTACACTTGATACTACACTACGATAATAATATAGTATACTACATTCGATACTACAATTTGATCATAGTTTAGTACACTGCACTTGATACACACTACGATCATAGTGTAGTGCACTACAGTTGATACTACACTCTGATCAGAGTTTAGTACACTACACTTGATACTATACTTTGATCATAGTGTAGTGCACTACAGTTGATACTACACTCTGATCAGAGTTTAGTACACTACACTTGATACTATACTTTGATCATAGTGTAGTACACTACACTTGATACTATACTTTGATCAGAGTTTAGTACACTACTCCTGATACTAAACTTTGATCAGATTTTAGTACACTACACTTGATACTATACTTTGATCAGAGTTTAGTACACTACTCCTGATACTAAACTTTGATCAGATTTTAGTACACTACACTTGATACTATACTTTGATCATAGTGTAGTACACTACATTTGATACTACACTTTGATCAGAGTTTAGTACACTACACTTGATACTAAACTTTGATCAGAGTTTAGTACACTACACTTGATACTAAACTTTGATCATAGTGTAGTACACTACACTTGATACTACACTTTGATCATAGTTTAGTACACTACACTTGATACTAAACGTTGATCATATTTTAGTACACTACACTTGATACTACACTACGATAATAATATAGTATACTACATTCGAGACTACACTTTGATCATAGTTTAGTACACTGCACTTGATACACACTACGATCATAGTGTAGTGCACTACACTTGATACTACACTCTGATCAGAGTTTAGTACACTACACTTGATACTATACTTTGATCATAGTGTAGTACACTACACTTGATACTACACTTTGATCAGAGTTTAGTATACTACTCCTGATACTAAACTTTGATCAGATTTTAGTACACTACACTTGATACTATACTTTGATCAGAGTTTAGTACACTACTCCTGATACTAAACTTTGATCAGATTTTAGTACACTACACTTGATACTATACTTTGATCATAGTGTAGTACACTACATTTGATACTAAACTTTGATCAGAGTTTAGTACACTACACTTGATACTATACTTTGATCATAGTGTAGTACACTACATTTGATACTAAACTTTGATCAGAGTTTAGTACACTACACTTGATACTAAACTTTGATAATAGTGTAGTACACTACACTTGATACTACACTACGATCATAGTGTAGTACACTATTTCACTCTAGTCTGTTATATTCCCAGCCTTAAAGAGTGGAGGGTTAGAGCAGTATTGTTGCTCACTTGTACTTTATTGGCAACTTCAGTGCAGTTACAATTCCAGGTGACTCACTCACACTAGCCCGCTTACTTCCGGTACTGTGTGTCTCTCTCTAAACGTTCCCCCCTGCAACATGTATTAATATGCTTGGGCACCAACATAACAATCATATTGTAACATCCTTTCTCTTTTTTTCTTTTTTTTCTTTTTTCAAAAGAGATTACTTTACACAAACCCGATCATGCCTCATGATATAGAAAAACACAGTATTGCAAAATACAATAAACTTAGATTGTAGACATACTATAAAACAGTTACAGTAGAAAATGAAAGTATCTTACTTACAAGCCAACCCAGGATGAAAACAAAAAATAACAGTCTCACCTGTCATTCTTTGCTTTTACGGTATGGTTTTCTTTTCGTCTTAACGGAGAAATTTCACATCAAATAGTAAGATATTTGCATCTTCCCTTTTTTTTTTTTCCCCTAACACAACCAAAATAACATGCAACCCAGCAACTTTTTACAACTGTTTTCAAGCTTATAAATAAATGGGTTGTACTTGTATAGCGCTTTTCTACCTTCAAGGTACTCAAAGCGCTTTGACACTACTTCCACATTCACACACTGATGGAGGGAGCTGCCATGCAAGGCGCTAACCAGCACCCATCAGGAGCAAGGGTGAAGTGTCTTGCTCAGGACACAACGGACGTGACGAGGTTGGTACTAGGTGGGGATTGAACCAGGGACCCTCGGGTTGCGCACGGCCACTCTCCCACCGCGCCACGCCGTCCCTATGTCAAGCTTATGTCAACCTTCAAAAATCATTGTGTATAGTCTTTCAGAAAATGTGGACGAAAAACTCTCCGACCTGCTCTGGTCACAGCAACCCACTGGTCATCTCTGCGTTGTTGAATATCCATCGTAGTCGTGTCCCTGAACCTTCTTGATTGCAGGGGCGGGGCAGCTCGCTGGTTGCTCGCACTTCATCAAGGTCAATCTGAAGACCATCTGCAGTCAGCAGATGAGCAATGTAGAACACAGACTGTTGCCTCAGTTTAAACTCGTCAGCATTTAGTCTAAAGTTTTCCTCACTGCATCTAGTCAGGAAACACCTCAAGTTTGCATCATGATTTCTTTCTGCTTCTTCCTTTGTCTCCCCGTCCCCAGTACTAAGCACATCAGCAGCTATAACATATATACCATGCAGACCCTCAAGCGCCTGTATGAGTTTTCTTTGAAAAATTTCAGGAGCCGGACTGATTCCCATCTGCATTCTGAGCTAACGGACCCGGCCAAATGGGGTAGCAAAGGTTGTGATGTAGCTAGATTCTTCGCTCAGCTTCATGCGCCAAAAGCCATGCTTGACATGGCAGACTGTGAACACCTTTGCTTTTAATGAGTGTACAAAGCAAACGTTCTGACCTCAATTTGGCTCAGTGTGCCAAACACTGCACCTACAGGAAACAGATGTTTGAACAATAACGAACATAACAGGAAACCAAGCAAACACTGCACCTACAGGAAACAGATGCTTGAACAATAACGAACATAACAGGAAACCAAGCAAACACTGCACCTACAGGAAACAGATGCTTGAGCAACAACCAACTTAACAGGAAACCAAGAGTACTTCCTAGACACGAGACACATAGCAACTGACGTCAGTCAGTAGACTGACCAATCAGATAACTACTAGCACAGTGTATATAAGCTGCTGTACAACAAACTCTCAGACAGATCGCTTTGGGTTTTCCTGGTACTACTGTTCAAGTGTACTATACGATCCCCGCTCTCTGCAGACTGCGTTTAATAAAATACTTCTACTTGACTCAACTCCTGCCTCCTCGAATTGTTTTCCTGCTCCCGGCCCGGGTGAGACGGCACTAAAAATGCGTCTCAACACTTTCCAAAGCTCCGGAAGTATGTCATCAATTGTAGGAAGAGGAAAATGGCTTCTTTTCAGCGCCTTGTTCAGCGGTTTAGGATCAATGCAAATCCCAGGTCTTCCATTTGGTTTTGTCACCGTCACCATGCTGCTTATCCAGTCAGTGCTACATTCTATTGGTGCAATCATTTCTTTCTTTTGTAGTTCTTCTAGTTCCATTTTTAGTGGTGTCAGCAGAGCTACTGGCACTCTGCGTTCAGGCAGTTTCACTGGGGGTGGTACACTTCTGTCCAGTTCTATGTGGTACTCCCCCTCCAGGCATCCCACACCACTGAAAACATCCTCATATTCCACTTTGATGTTGTCCCAGTGTCATGCCTCTCTTGATGTTGTCCTCGACAGCACAATGTCCTTTAACAATACTGTCCATCGCCATTATGTTATCATATTGTACTTTAATCAGTTTCATGGCTTCAAAGGCCTTCCTGCCAATTAAAGGAAGCTTATCCTTCTGGTCCACCACTTGAAATTCCAATCCGTACAATTTATTGACAATTTATCTGGTTGACTGGTGCAGAACCAACAACCTGGTCCTGAATGTCGACAAGACCAAGGAGATCATTCTTGACTTCAGGAAGCACCAGTCCAGCCACGATCCACTCTTCATCAACGGCACAGCGGTGGAGATGGTAGGCAGCACCAAGTTCCTGGGGGGGGGAGATCACTGACAATATAACCTGGTCCCTGTAAAAAGAGCTCAGCAGCGCATGCACTTTTTGCGTCGGATGAAAAGGGCACAGCTCCCTCCCCCCATTCTCAGCACATTCTACAGAGGCACTATAGAGACCACCTGCATCTCTGTCTGGACTGGAGTCTGCAATGCCTCAGACTGGAAGTCTCTCCAGAGAGTGGTGAGGACGGCGGAAAAGATCACCAGGACTCCTCTTCCTCCTGTCCAGGAGATGGCAAAAAGCCGCTGCCTGACCAGGGCTCAGAAAATCTGCAAAAACTCCTCCCACCCCCACCAAGGACTGTTTTCACTGCTGGACTCTAGAAAGAGGTTCCGCAGCCTCCGAAGCAGAACCTCCAGGTTCTGTAACAGCATTTTCCCTCCGGCCATAAGACTCTTGAACGCATCATAATTAAATCATCCCCTCAACTCCCCCCAAATGGATTAACTCGCTGGAATAAAAAAGACAATATAACATACATCCATAAACCTGGATGCATAGGGAAAAGTGCAATATATTTATCTGTACAGTAATCTATTTATTTATATCTGCACCTTATTGCTTTTTTTTATCCTGCACTACCAAGAGCTAATGCAACAAGATTTTGTTCTATTTGTACTGTAAAGTTCTAATTTGAATGACAATAAAAAGGAAGTTTAAGTCTTATTGTTGCGAGGATTTCTGATTTTTACCTTACACTTGCCTAGTGGCCACAGTTTGCTCTTGTTGTACATCAACAACACTTTTCCTGTTTGCTCCAACTGTGTGTTTGGGCTCAGCAGTTGAACAGCTTTAACATTACAGGTGGCACCACAGTCTATTTGGAAGTCAACCATTTTTTGGTTCAGCAACATACCTGCGAAAAGTTGCTGCCTTTGAGCTTTGTTCTCCTGCAAATGCTTCACCATTTCCTGTTTTTTACATGCTTCTGTAACCGTGGCGACGTCCTCATATGCATCAGTTTCCTCTGTTACCGCATGCATGGCTCTCTGTCTTCTACAAACCCCGTTTCCATATGAGTTGGGAAATTGTGTTAGAT
Organism: Nerophis ophidion; assembly: GCF_033978795.1. Lineage (NCBI taxonomy): Eukaryota > Metazoa > Chordata > Actinopteri > Syngnathiformes > Syngnathidae > Nerophis > Nerophis ophidion. Next base: position 41,218,846 of record NC_084633.1, on the reverse strand, counting down.
GTAAATATAAACAGAATACAATGATTTGCAAATCCTTTTCAAGCCATATTCAGTTGAATATGCTACAAAGACAACATATTTCATGTTCAAACTCATAATTTTTTTTTTTTTTTGCAAATAATCATTAACTTAAAATTTCATGGCTGCAAAAAGTGCCAAAGTAGTTGGGAAAGGGCATGTTCACCACTGTGTTACATCACCTTTTCTTTTAACAACACTCAATAAACGTTTGGGAACTGAGGAAACTAATTGTTGAAGCTTTGAAAGTGGAATTCTTTCCCATTCTTGTTTTATGTAGAGCTTCAGTCCTTCAACAGTCCGGGGTCTCCGCTGTCGTATTTTACGCTTCATAATGCGCCACACATTTTCCATGGGAGACAGGTTTGGACTGCAGGCGGGCCAGAAAAGTACCTGCACTCTTTTTCTACGAAGCCACGCTGTTGTAACACATGGCTTGGCATTGTCTTGCTGAAATAAGCAGGGGCGTCCATGATAACGTTGCTTGGATGGCAGCATATGTTGTTCCAAAACCTGTATGTACCTTTCAGCATTAATGGTGCCTTCACAGATGTGTAAGTTACCCATGCCTTGGGCACTAATGCACCCCCCTACCATCACACATGCTGGCTTTTACACTTTGCGTCGATAACAGTCTGGATGGTTATTTTCCTCTTTGTTCCGGAGGACACCACGTCCACAGTTTCCTATTGTAATTTGAAATGTGGACTCGTCAGACCACAGAACACTTTTCCACTTTGCATCAGTTTATCTTAGATGAGCTCGGGCCCAGAGAAGCCGGCGGCGTTCCTGGGTGTTGTTGGTTAATAGCTTTCGCTTTGCATAGTAGAGTTATAACTTGCACTTACAGATGTAGCGAACAACTGTAGTTACTGACAGTGGTTTTAATAAGTGTTCCTTAGCCCATGTGGTGATATCCTTTACACACTGATGTCGGCTTTTGATGCAGTACTGCCTGAAGGATCGAAAGTCCGTAATATCATGGCTTACGTGCAGTGATTGCTCCAGATTCTCTGACCCTTTTGATGATTTTCCGGACCGTAGATGGTAAAATCCCAAAATTCCTTGCAATAGCTCGTTGAGAAATGTTGTTCTAAAACTGTTTGACAATTTGCTTACAAATTGGTGACCCTCACCCCATCCTTGTTTGTGAATTACTTAGCATTTCATGGAAGCTGTTTTTATAGCCAATCATGGCACCCACCTGTTCCCAATTAGCCTGCACACCTGTGGGATGTTCCAAATAAGTGTTTGATGAGCATTCCTCAACTTTATCAGTATTTATTGCCACCTTTCCCAACTTCTTTGTCACGTGTTGCTGGCATCAAATTCTAAAGTTAATGATTATTTGCAACAAAACAAAAATGTTTATCAGTTTGAACATCAAATATGTTGTCTTTGTAGCATATTCAACTGAATATGGCTTGAAAAGGATTTGCAAATCATTGTATTCTGTTTATATTTACATCTAACACCATTTCCCAACTCATATGGAAACGGGGTTTGTATTTTGTTCAGCATGTGACCTACATTTGGTGGCAAAATGGTTGTCTTTGCCACATTTTTTGCATGTCTTACCAAAAGCTGGACACAACTGCTTGTTCCTTGCATGTGTTTCACCACAAAAATTGCAACTGATCATATCTTTATGTTGCGGCACTTTCTGCACTGCTTGTATTTCTTCCACCGTCTGTCCTTGCAGAGTTATGCTGTTTTCTTTTGACAGTTCTGCATATTTGCAGGCACTTTTCTAGGGTTAAGTTGTCCTCCCTCACCAGCCTCTCTCTCATAGCAGAGCTGTGTCAGCCACAAACAATTCTGTCTCTTATTGGGGAGTCCTTTATAGTACCCCTGTCATCCTAGTACCTCTGTCATCCTAGTACCCCTGTCATCCTAGTACCCTGTCATCCTAGTACCCCCATCATCCTAGTACCCCTGTCATCCTAGTACCCCTGTCATCCTAGTACCCCCATCATCCTAGTACCCCTGTCATCCTAGTACCCCTGTCATCCTAGTACCCCCATCATCCTAGTACCCCCGTCATCCTAGTACCCCTGTCATCCTAGTACCTCTGTCATCCTAGTACCCCCATCATCCTAGTACCCCTGTCATCCTAGTACCCCCATCATCCTAGTACCCCCGTCATCCTAGTACCCCTGTCATCCTAGTACCTCTGTCATCCTAGTACCCCCATCATCCTAGTACCCACGTCATCCTAGTACCCCCATCATCCAAGTACCCCCATCATCCTAGTACCCACGTCATCCTAGTACCCCCATCATCCTAGTACCCTGTCATCATAGTACCCCTGTCATCCTAGTACCCCTGTCATCCTAGTACCCCTGTCATCCTAGTACCCCCGTCATCATAGTACCCCTGTCATCCTAGTACCCCTGTCATCCTAGTACCCCTGTCATCCTAGTACCTCTGTCATCCTAGTACCCCCATCATCCTAGTACCCACGTCATCCTAGTACCCCCATCATCCTAGTACCCTGTCATCATAGTACCCCTGTCATCCTAGTACCCCATCATCCTAGTACAATGTCATCCTAGTACCCCCGTCATCCTAGTACCCCCATCATCCTAGTACCCCGTCATCCTAGTACCCCTGTCATCCTAGTACCTCTGTCATCCTAGTACCCCCATCATCCTAGTACCCACGTCATCCTAGTACCCCCATCATCCAAGTACCCCCATCATCCTAGTACCCACGTCATCCTAGTACCCCCATCATCCTAGTACCCTGTCATCATAGTACCCCTGTCATCCTAGTACCCCTGTCATCCTAGTACCCCTGTCATCCTAGTACCCCCGTCATCATAGTACCCCTGTCATCCTAGTACCCCCGTCATCCTGGTACCCCTGTCATCCTAGTACTCCCCGCCCCCCAGAGAAGAGTCTAACAGCGTGTGGGACAAAGGAGTTTTTGAGTCTATTAGTCCTGCACCTGGGATGAAGCAGTCTAGAACTGAACAGGCTCCTCTGGCTACTGATAACACTATGCAGAGGGTGACTGGCATCATCCAGGATGCTCACTAGTTTGTCCACAGTCCTCTTCTCTGCCACCCTCACCAGTGAGTCCAGTTTCATTCCCATTGTAGAACCGGCCCGCCTGATCAGTTTCTCAAGTCTGGAGCTGTCCTTCTTAGATGTACTGCCCCCCCCAGCACACTACCATGTAGAACAGAACACTGGCAACAACAGACTGGTAGTACATCCACAGGAGTTTTCTACAAATGTTGAAGGAGTGCAGTCTCCTGAGGAAGTACAGCCTGCTCTGTCCTTTCTTGTACTGGTGGTCCGTGTTAACAGTCCAGTCCAGCTTATTGTCCACCCAAACCCCGAGGTACTTGAATGAGTCTACGGTCACTACGATCATAGTATTGTACACTACCTTTGATACTACACTATGATCATAGTTTAGTACACTACACTTGATACTACACTATGATCATAGTATGGTACACTACACTTGATACTACACTATGATCATAGTATGGTACACTACACTTGGTACTACACTATGATCATAGTATAGTACACTTCCTATATACTACACTATGATCATAGTGATGTACATTACACTTGATACTACCCTTTGATCATAGTATAGTACACTACACTTGATACTACACTTTGGTCATAGTATAGTACACTATGATCATAGTATAGTACGCTACACATGATACACACTATGATCATAGTGATGTACATTACACTTGATACTACCCTTTGATCATAGTATAGTACACTACATTTGATACTACAGTTTGATCATAGTGTAGTAAACTATGATCATAGTATAGTACACTACATTTGATACTACACTTTGATTATAGTTTAGTACACTATGATCATAGTATAGTACGCTACACATGATACACACTATGATCATAGTGATGTACATTACACTTGATACTACCCTTTGATCATAGTATAGTACACTACATTTGATACTACAGTTTGATCATAGTGTAGTAAACTATGATCATAGTATAGTACACTACATTTGATACTACACCTTGATCATAGTTTAGTACACTACATTTGATACTACACTTTGATCATAGTTTAGTACCCTACCTTTGATACTACACTTTGATCATAGTTTAGCACACTACACTTGATACACACTGATCATAGAGTAGTACACTACCTTTGATACTACACTTTGATCATAGTTTAGTACTTTACATTTGATACTACACTTTGATCATAGTTTAGTATACTACACTTGATACTACACTTTGATCATAGTTTAGTACACTACACTTGATACTACACTACAATCACTTTGATCATAGTATTGTAGACTACACTTGATACACACTACGATCATAATGTAGTACACTACACTTGATACTACACTATATTCATAGTATAGTACACTTCCTATATACTACACTATGATCATAGTATAGTACACTACATTTGATACTACACTTTGGTCATGGTATAGTACACTATGATCATAGTATAGTACACTACACATGATACACACTATGATCATAGTGTAGTACACTACACTTGATACTACACAATGATCACAGTATAGTACACTGAACTTGATACTACACAATGATCATAGTATAGTACAATACATTTGATACTACAGTTTGATCATAGTGTAGTAAACTATGATCATAGTATAGTACACTACACTTGATACACACTACGATCATAGTGTAGTACACTACATTTGATACTACACTTTGATCATAGTATAGTACAATATGATCATAGTATAGTACACTATGATCATAGTATAGTACACTGCACTTGATACTACATTATGATCATAGTATAGTACACTACACTTGATATTACACTACGATCACAGTGTAGTATACTAGGGTTGCCCACATATGCGGTCCTCTCCAAGGTTTCTCATAGTCATCATTGTCACCGACGTCCCACTGGGTGAGAGTTTTTCCTTGCCCTTATGTGGGCCTACCGAGGATGTCGTGGTGGTTTGTGCAGCCCTTTGAGACACTAGTGATTTAGGGCTATATAAGTAAACATTGATTGATTGATTGAAGTGTAGTGTACTACACTATGATAGTAGTGTAGTATCAAGTGCATTGTACTATACTTTGAACATAGTGTGCTATACTCCTGATCAAAGTGTAGGATCAAGTGTACGGTACTACATTATGATCATAGTGTAGTATCAAGTGTAGTGTGCTACACTATGATCATAGTTTAGTATCAAGAGTAGTGTACTAAACTATAATCGAAGTGTAGTATCAAGTGTAGTGTAGCATCACTATGATAGTAGTGTAGCATCAAGTGCACTGTACTATACTATGATCATAGTATAGTGCACTAAATTTGATACTGCACTTTGATCATAGTATAGTACACCATGAACATAGTATAGTACACTATGATCATAGTATAGTACACTACATTTGATACTACACTTTGATCATAGTATAGTACAGTATGAACTGATCAACTTGGTCACTTGATACACACTATGATCAAAGTGTAGTATCAAATGTAGTGTACTACACTATGATTAAAGTGTAGTATCGATTGTAGTGTACTAAACTATGATCAAAGTGTAGTATCAAATGTAGTGTACTACACTATGATTAAAGTGTAGTATCGATTGTAGTGTACTATACTATGATCAAAGTGTAGTATCAAATGTAGTGTACTCTAGTCTAGAGTACTTTAGAATGTAGTCTACTCTTAGATCAGGGGTCAGCAACCTTTTTGAAAGCAAGAGCTACTTCTTGGGTACTGATTAATGCCAAGGGCTACCAGTTTGATACACACTTAAATAAATTGCCAGAAATAGCAAATTTGCTCAATTTACCTTTAATAAATAAATCTATATATATAAATGGGTATTTCTGCCTGTTATTCAGTTGTACGTTTTTATTCCTTTTATGGAAAGTTTTTTGAAGGGAATAAATGATGGAAAAAACACTTAATCGAATGGTTTAAAAGAGGAGAAAACGGGAAAAAAATGCAAATTTAATTTTGAAACATATTTTATCTTCAATTTCGACTCTTTAAAATTCAAAATTCAACCGAAAAAAAGAAGATAAAAACTAGCTAATTCGAATCTTTTTGAAAAAATAAAAAAAATAATTCATGTAATTTTTCCTGATTAAGATTAATTTTGGGTGAATTTTGATGACATGTTTTAAATGTGTTAAAATCCAATCTGCACTTTGTTAGAATATATAACAAATTGGACCAAGCTATATTTCTAACAAAGACAAATCATTATTTCTTCTAGATTTTCCAGAACAAAAATTTTAAAAGAAATTCAAAAGACTTTGAAATAAGATTTAAAATTGATTTTACAGATGTTCTAGATTTGCCAGAATATTATTTTTGAATTTTAATCACAATAAGTTTGAAGAAATATTTCACAAATATTCTTCGTTGAAAAAACAGAAGCTAAAATGAAGAATCAAATCAAAATGTATTTATTATTCTTTACAATAAAAAAAAAAACATTCACTTGAACATTGATTTAAATTGTCAGGAAAGAAGAGGAAGGAATTTAAAAGGTAAAAAGGTATATGTGTTTAAAAATCCTGAAATCATTTTTAAGGTTGTATTTTTTCTCTAAAATTGTCTTTCTGAAAGTTATAAGAAGCAAAGTAAAAAAATAAATGAATTTATTTAAACAAGTGAAGACCAAGTCTTTAAAATATTTTCTTGGATTTTCAAATTCTATTTGAGTTTTGTCTCTCTTAGAATTAAAAATGTCCAGCAAAGCGAGACCAGCTTGCTAGTAAATAAATACAATTTTAAAAAATCGAGGCGGCTCACTGGTAAGTGCTGCTATTTGAGCTATTTTTAGAACAGGCCAGCGGGCGACTCATCTGGTCCTTACGGGCCACCTGGTGCCCGCCTTGGTGACCCCTGGTCTAGATCTTCCAGCTGCCTTTGACACAGTCCACCACACAATTCTTTGAGAGCGCCTGAGAGACTGTGTGGGTGTCAGGGGGACTGCGTCACAGTGGTTGAGATCCTACCCGTCTGAGAGGTCCTTCTCTGTCAGGCTGGGGGACGCCACCTCTTCTTCTTCTCTCTTCTTTACTGTGGTGTCCCCCAGGGATCTATTTTAGGCCCCATCCTGTTCGCTCTTTATCTCCTCCCTCTTGGAGACATTTTTAAGAGGCATGGAGTGTTTTATCTTTTATGCGGACGACTGACAAATGTATATGCAGATTTCAAAAGGCCACGCCCCCTGACACCCCTTCTCAACTGTCGATGCCACGTCAAGACTTGGTTAGCACAGAATTTATTAATAATGAATGAGGGAAAAACTGAAATTTCAGTGTTTGGAACCGGCCCTCACTGACTTGGGACTATTGCAAAATGATGTGTGTCCCAAAGTCACCAGCCTTGGCGTCACTACAGACAGCCATTTTAAACTTGACAAACAAGTCAATGGCGTTTTAAAATCGTGTTTTTATCATCTTCGTCTTTTAGCAAAAGGTAAAACCGTTTTTATCTTTTAACCTTTTTGAACGAGTGGTGCATGCTTTTATTTCAAGTGGCCTGGACTACTGCAATCATACTTACCAACCCTCCCGGATTTTCCTGGAGACTCCCCAAATTCAGCACCTCTCCCGACAAATTTTCTCCCGAAAATCTCCCGAAATTCAAGCGGAGCTGGAGGCCACGCCCCCCAACATTGAGTCAGACCTGACTCAATGTTGTGACCCTCTTAAACAAGACAATACTGCCATCTACTGTACATAGAATAGAATGTAAATATATTCTACATTTAAGTGCAGTCAAGGAACATGCATTAGGGAGTCTGTTCTGAAGCCCACAGTAAAGAGACGTAACTTCATCATGTCACCTGGTTATTGACTCCAACCCAATATATTACACCGTCGACGGGCAAAATGAAGAAATATGCTTGCAAGTTCCAGATAAATTGGAAACACAAATTTCAGTTTATCCAGGAGAGTTTGAAGGGGAAGGGGTATGTTGTCTGTAAATTTTGTAGAACAGACTTCTCCATCGAACACGGCGGCCGAACGGATATATTCAGCCATGAACAGTGAGTCGGTGAAGCACAAAGCGTCCGCAGCGCAGCATCGTCACAACCCAGTATTATGGCCCACATCGCAAAGTGGAGACCCGATGGTGTAACTTATGCTGAGACAAAGATGGCTACGCTGATAGCTGGAAGCAACATCACGTTCTCATTTGCAGATGTCTACAACAAATCCGTGAAGGATGTTCCCGGATTCGGAGATCGCTCACCAATACGCAAATGGCAGAACAAAGGTTACTCAAATAGTGAAAGGTAAGTGTTGTTGTTTTTTTTAGTAACAAGCAAGCACAGTACAGTTAGTAGAACAACTGTGATATTATTACTGTGTATTTGATAGGTGCCGTCGGAAATTCAACTATTTATTTTATTTATATATACAATAAAATAAATACATATAGCTAGAATTCACTGAAAGTCAAGTATTTCATACATATATATGTATTTATATATGTAAAATGAACTGGCTCCCTGTTCATTTTAGAATTGATTTTAAAACCTTGCTCCTTGTTTTTAAATCTGTACGTGGACTGGCATCTCGTTATATCTCGAACCTCATCCAAACTTACAATCCTGCAAGCGCTCTGAGGTCCGAGAGCCAGCTCCAGCTCGTGGTGCCCAAGACCAGACTTAAAGGGGAACCATATCACCAAACCTACGTAAGCGTCAATATATACCTTGATGTTGCAGAAAAAAGACCATCTATATTTTTAACCGATTTCCGAACTCTAAATGGGTGAATTTTGGCAAATTAAACGCCTTTCTGTTTATCGGTCTTTTAGCGATGACGTGACGTCACCGAGGTAACACACCCGCCATTTTCATTTCATACACATTACAAACACCGGGTCTCAGCTCTGTTATTTTCCGTTTTTTCGACTATTTTTTGGAACTTTGGAGACATCATGCCTGGTGGGTGTGTTGTCGGAGGGTGTAACAACACTAACAGGGAGGGATTCAAGTTGCACCACTGGCAAGAAATCTGCCGCCAGACCCCCATTGAATGTGCCAGAGTGTCTCCACATTTGACCGGCGATGCTAAGACAGACATGGCACAGAGATGTATGGATAACCTGCAGATGCATTTGCAACCATTAAGTCAACGAAATCACAAAGGTGAGTTTTGTTGATGTTGTTGACTTATGTGCTAATCAGACATATTTGGTCGCGGCGTGACTGCCAGCTAATCAATGTTAACATGCTACGCTAATCGATGCTAAAATGCTATTTACGCTAGCTGTATGTACATTTGAAACTAGATACCCACATTTAATGCGAAACAAACACTTACCAATCGACGGATTTATGTTGCTCCAGTGTCACAAGATGCGAAAGTCCTGATCGTTTGGTCCGCACATTTTACCGGCGATGCTAATAAGGCAGCCATGCTATGGGCCACTTCATTAGGTACACCCACGCTATGGCCGAATAGCGTCGATAGCTATTCGCTCAATAGCTTCAATTTCTTCTTCAATTTTGTTTTCGCTATCTGCCTCCATACTCCAACCATCTGTTTCAATACATGCGATATCTGTTGAATCGCTTAAGCCACTGAAATCCGAGTCTGAATCCGAGCTATTGTCGCTATATCCTGCTGTGGTAACCGCCATGTTGTTTTTATTGGCAGCCCTGTGTGACGTCACAGGGAAATGGACAGTCGCATCGCAAATAGCGAAAATCAAGAACTTTCAAGTTTTTTTTTTAGGGATATTCCGGGAGGTGTAAAATTTTGAAAAAAACTTCGAAAAATAAAACAAGTCACTGGGGACTGATTTTTATTGTTTTTAACCCTTTTGAAATTGTGATAATGTTCCCCTTTAAAGGGGAACATTATCAGCAGACCTATGTAAGCGTCAATATATACCTTGATGTTGCAGAAAAAAGACCATATATTTTTTTAACCGATTTCCGAACTCTAAATGGGTGAATTTTGGCGATTTAAACGCCTTTCTATTATTTGCTCTCGGAGCGATAGGTAGTCAATCGGCCATTTTCTCAAACACATTATAAACATAGAGTCAAATCAGTTCTGTTATTTTCTGTTTTTTCGACTGTTTTCCGTTCCTTGGAGACATCGTGCCTCGTCGGTGTGTTGTCGGAGGGTGTAACAACACGATCAGGGACAGATTCAAGTTGACTTACGTGGAGTATGCATCGATTAGTACAGCATGCTAATCGATGCTAACATGCTATTTAGGCTAGCTGTATGTACATTTGTAGCTATATTTGCATCCAGCCTTTCCTTCCACCCACATTTAATGCCACACAAACACTTACCAATCGACGGATTTAATTTGCCTCACTGTCACAAGATGCGAAAGTCCCGATCGTTTGGTCTGCACATTTTACCGGCGATGCTAGGGCAGACATGGCACAGAGATGTATGGATAACCTGCAGATGCATTTCCAACGATAAAGTCAACAAAATCACAAAGGTGAGTTTTGTTGATGTTATTGACTTATGTGCAAATCAGACATATTTGGTCGTGGCATGACTGCCAGCTAATCGATGCTAACATGCTATTTAGGCAAGCTGTATGTACATTTGTAGCTTAATTTGCATCCAGCGTTTCCCTCCACCCACATGTAATGCCAAACAAACACTTACCAATCGACGGATTTAAGTTGCTCCAGTGTCACAAGATGTGAAAGTCCCGATCGTTTTACCGCCGATGCTAAGGCAGACATGGCGGAATAGCGCCAATGGCTATTCGCGCAATAGCTTCAGTTTCTTCTTCAATTTCGTTTTCGCTATCTGCCTCCATACTCCAACCATCCGTTTCAATACATGTATAATCTGTTGAATCGCTTAAGCCGCTGAAATCCGAGTCTGAATCCGAGCTAATGTCGCTATATCTTGCTGTGCTATCCGCCATGTTGGCATCACTAAATGACGTCGCAGGAAAATGGACGGTGGATTCACAGATAGCGAAAATCAGGCACTTAAAAGCCTTTTTTCGGGATATTCCATGATAGGTAAAATTTTGAAAAAAAATTCGAAAAATAAAATAAGCCACTGGGAACTGATTTTTATTGGTTTTAATCCTTCTGAAATTGTGATTATGTTCCCCTGTAAAACCAGGGGAGACAGGGCCTTCTCTGTGGTCGGCCCTAAGCTCTGGAACACTCTGCCCCTCCATGTTCAAACTGCTTCCACAGTGGAGTGTTTTAAGTCTCGTCTTAAGACCCACTTTTATTCTCTGGCTTTTAACACTACGTGAGTTGTGTGGTCCTCTGTTTTAACATTTTGATTTCTATTTACTGTTTTAATTGGTTTCACCCTTAAAATCTTTTTTAATCATATTTTATATTGGTTTTATATGTATTTTTTTGTTTTTCTTCAATCATTGGTGGAGTTTAGGATAGTATTTAAATGTTGTTTTTAATAGTGTTGTGCAGCACTTTAGAAACATTTTGTTCTTTAAATGTGGTATGTAAATAAAGTGGATTGGATTGAATAGTACACGTGACTATGTGCTTGTACTATTGTACTATGTGCAGGGACGTAAGAGTACTCAGCATTGAGTGAGCCACACCACAACACTACGGCGCTGGGCGGTGTAACGTAACGTCAATTCAGTGGTACTGGCAGGTAAAAACACCACAAGACCAGAAGGTTTAAGAATGCTTTATTTGGTGGTCGCCATTACAACATACAATTTCAAATGCAACCATTCACCAAAAGAAAATCAAAATGCCAAGGCTGTCTGTTGTGATGTCACTTCCTGGTTCCATAACCCGCCCTCTCTTGTCTCTGATTGGCCTGTCTCTAATGTTTTGCCCTAATCTTAACCAATGGTGACTCATCATAGTAAACAACAACCAATCATGGATGTTCTTATACGTAAACCAATCATTGATGTTTCCCCTATATTTTGTAGCTGCTTCGCAACGTAGCTTCCATTTTTAAGTTAAACATTTTTAATGGAAGACCGTAGTTTTTACCACTGGATGATCAAAATCGTACTCATTAGGGGAAAACCGTAGTTGTTGGCAGGTATGTTAAAGAGACGTTTTAAGATTTTAGCACACATTTTAGTTTGGAAAAATCAAAGAAAACAGAACATATATTTTTAGATTTTTACAGAGATAAAAGACATATTCCCGCGGATCGACGTAAAAATGAAATGCTTGTTAAAGGTGCAAATCAATAGAAGCAAGATGAAAGGCAATATTGGTTTGATAATGTATGAAATCCCTCCAATGGTTGCCATTAAAATTGTGGACAACTATCAAACCATTGGAGGTGAATTTGAGACATTTCAATGATTCTTTTTATTAAAATCCACGTCCATGTTTATTTCTGCCGAGTCCGGAGTTTTTCTTATAGCAATTTTCACTTTAAAAGATACTGCTGCCCCTGTTCCTGCTACGACTGCTGCTGCCTTTCCCACGGTCTTCACTACAGGTATGATGCGGGATTGAGCAACAGGGCCACTGGTCACACCAGCTGATGTAACTGCTGATGTACCTTGTTCCCGGAGAACAGAAACTACTTCTGCGGTTCCACCCACAGCAGCCCCGACACACGCACCCGCTACTACTGCAACACATCCTATTTTACTAACCGTTTTGGCAGTTTCCTTAACGCCCTCCATTGGAGTCTTAGCATCAAGACCGTTGACAATGCCAACGAGGCCACCCACACCTGCACCGAGCGCCGCCCCTGCTTTTATTGCAGTTACTCCTGAGGCAGCTGCTGCCACAGCTGCAGACCCTACAAGATATGCCGCGCTTGAAGCTGCTATGGGGGCAGCCACGCCAAATGCTGCCCCCAAAACTAAGCCTATAAAGGCAGAGGCCACTACCTTCTTCAAATTATCCCAGAATGTAGTTGAGGGTGACGGGACAGAGTATCCCTCAGATGCGGGTGGAGACAGACTATCGAAACGGACCATGCTTCTCTTCCTCTCCTCCTCCCGAAAGATGGCCTCTGCCTTCTTGAACATATCATTGGTATAAAACCCAGTTGCAGTCTTCTCCGCCATCTTCTTCACTTTCATCAAGAGTTGTCCAACCTGTGCCTCATTACCGGGGTCTTCATTGTTGAACAAGTGGTACCGGCCGCCACATTTTTTGATCAGACCTTTAAGGTCAGCCGGAGCATTTCTCAGGTATTCTTTAATGCTCCTCCCCTTAAGCTCATCCCCTCTGGTAAAAAGAACCACGGTGTGAGATTTGAGGGCTTCCTCCCCAAATATGTTGGCCACATTTAGCGCAGCCTTGTTCACATCATCTGTATAACGGCCGATCGGCACCACCAAGAGAAAAGCATGTGGTCCTGGAGTACAGAAAGCCAAACATTTAACCATCATAGTATTTATCTCATCCTCACTCATGTGAGTGTCCCCGAAGCCTGGTAGGTCAACCACCTTCACTCTTGTTGGTCTTTCCTGGTCAGTGTCCAGTAGCCGCTCAGTGCTTCCCTGCTGACATTCGCGGGTCACCGAGGAGAAGCTGACATCTGACAGGAAGTGCTCGCTGCCCAAGATGGTGTTGCCGGACGCACTCTTGCCAACTCCTGTATTTCCCACCAGAACCAGCCTGAGTTCTCCAGACATGGTGAGGCTTTTGTTCTTTGTGGCCTTTAGCTCAACTCAGCAGTGGCGGAAAGACTGCAAAACAGAATTAAAAACTGATTCAAATGATTCATGTAACCCACAAAAGTATATTGAGGACATTGTTGTCCTTTGGGGGTAAATATCTGTACATTATCTACCATATTTAATTGAAAACATTTAGTTTTAAAAACATTGATATATCAATGATACACAGAAAACTACTTTAGCTCAAACGAGTAGATAGGATAAAAATGTCTCCAGGGGAGTTGAAAATGGGTAAAACATTTTGGATTCAAATGTTTTCTACTCTTAAAGTTCACTCCCGTATAAAAAAGAAAACCTGTCCGTCCATCCATTTTCTACTGCTTGAGAAACTTGGAGCCCATCGGCACAGCCCCAAGAGGCAAAATGGGCTAAAACCTCCAATGGGCCCACCAGTTATGGGAGGGGCCATAAGGGTCGGGTGAAACTTGGCGGTCTGGTTCCCGGCCAAAGAAGCTAGCTCGAGGGATGTAGAACGTCACTTCTCTGCGTGGGAGGTGGAGAAGTTTCAACTGGATGTTGTCCATCTCACCTTTACGAATGGCAAGGGTTCTGGAACCAGACTTCTCGACAGGAGCAAGACTCTCTGTGACTTTGGCGTTTCAACCAGTGAGAGGGGGACGGGCGGGAATAAAAATACTTGCCGATTTCCTTAAGGCTCTGGATGCTGTGGGGCTGTCTTGCCTGCCAATACTCTGCATAATTTCAAGGACATAAGGGCAGTGCCTCTGGATTGGCAGACCGGGGTGGTGGTTCCTCTCTTTAAAAAAGGAGGACCAGAGGGTGTGTTAAAACTATTGTGGGCTCACACTCCTAAGCCTTCCTGATAAGGTCTATTCAGGTATATTTAGGAGGAGGCAACACCAGATAGTCGAACCTTGGATTCAAGAGGAGCAGTGTGGTTTTTGTCCTGGTCGTGGAACTGTGGACCAGCTTTATATTCCAGCAGGGTCCTTGAGGGTGCATGGGAATTTGCCCAAGCAGTCAACATGTGTTTTGTGGACTTGGGAAAGGCTTTTGACTGTATCCCTCAGTAAATCCTGTGTGGAGTGCTCAGAGAGTTTGGGGCATTGGACCGCTTAATAGAAGCAGTCAGGTCTCTGTATGATCCGTGTCAGAGCTTGGTTCGCATTGCTGCCAATACGTCGAAACCGTTTCCAGTGAGGGTTGGAATTTGCCAGGACTGCCCTTTGTAACCGTTTCTGTTCATAACTTTTATGGACAGAATTTCTAGCCAAAGCAAGGGATCTGCTTTGGTGGCTGCAGCGGTAGGTCTCGGCTTTTTGCAGATGATGTGGTCCTGCTGGCTTCATCTGGGTGTGATCTTTCAACTCTCATTGGATCGGTGTGAAGCGACTACGATGAGAATCAGCACCTCTCCTCTAAGTCTGAGACAATGGTTTTAACCCTGTGGGGCAGTTTAGCTCGGTTGGTAGAGTGGCCGTGCCAGCAACTTGAGGGTTGCAGGTTCGATTCCCGCGTCCATCATCCTAGTCACTGCCGTTGTGTCCTTGGGCAAGACACTTTACCCACCTGCTCCCAGCGCCACCCACACTGGTTTGAATGTAACTTAGATATTGGGTTTCACTATGTAAAGCGCTTTGAGTCACTAGAGAAAAGCGCTATATAAATATAATTCACTTCACTTCACAAAAAGGTGGAGTGTCATCTCCTGCTTGCAGATGAGATGCTGTCCCAAGCGGAGTAGTTCAAGTACCTTGGAGTATTGTTTAAAAGTGAGTAGATTGTGAGATCGACAGGTGGATCAGTGCAATGTCTGCAGTGATACGGACTCTGCATCGGTCTCATGTGGTGAAAAGGGAGCTTATCCAGACAGTCAAGCTCTCACTTTACCACTCAATCTACATTTCTATCCTCACCTGTGGTCACAAGCTTTGGGTTATGACCAAATGGACAAGATCGCGGGTACAAGTGGTTAAAATGAGCTTCTACCGCAGGTTCTCCCTTAGAGATAGGGTGAGAAGCTCCGTCATTTGGGAGGAGCTTAGAGAAAAGCTGGTGCTCCTCCACATCAAAAGGAGCCAGATGAGGTGGTTCGGACATCTGGTCAGGATGCCCCCGAAGGACACCTCCGTGAGAAGTAGTTCAAGGTACATTTGACCGGTAGGAGGCCACCGAAAAGAACGAAGACACTTTGGAGAGACTGTCTCCCAGCAGGCCAGGGAACTTGGGAGGACATAGCTGGGGAGAGGGAAGTCTGGGCTTCTATGTAATAAAGTTCTAACACATTTATGAAGAATGAAGACTGGATGGTGAGCTCGACAGGCGGATCTGTGCGGCGTCTTCAGTAATGCTGTATCGCTCCGTTGTGGTGAAGAAGGAGCTGAGCCGGAAGGCAAAGCTCTCAATTTACCGGTCGATCTACGTTCCCATCCTCACCTGTGGTCATGAGCTTTTGGGTTATTTTTGTTCCTGCTTTTGCTGCTACTGCAATACCTTCCCATGAAGCCACAACACTAAGATTTGGTATTGAAAATGTCAAACAACTTGGTTTTGTAGAAAAGGTTGCATGTATTGGTATTTTAAAAATGTTGAAGTATAAAATAAGGCACATTCCAAAAAAATAATAATTTTTTTGTTGATGTATTTTGTGTCATTTGTTTTATGTAAGTCTTACAGGTTTTTATTTTCAACTTGCAGATTTCCAGATTCAGTTCTATTCCCCCCACTTCCATCCTACTGTAGTCTGCTCTCATGCCAAGATGTGTCCAACGATAAGGTTAGAGGTTCAAAATATACAAATATTGTTTTTAAGAAGGCGTCGTATTTCAGTACAGCATGTTTCTTGAAATCAATTGAGACTCATTTTAAAAGTTAAAAGTATTGTTTTAGCCTACACATGTAAGTTGGTAGAATGGAGCGCCGGTGTTGGATTATTGTGGTGAAACAGCGCCTGTTGCTGGCGGTAGGTGGTACTGCAGGTTGCTGAATGTGTGCCACGTCATTTTGACTGCTCTTCAAATGTTCACTGCCTGTTTCTACATTTTATGTTGTCATTTATACATAACGATTGTTATTTGTTGTCAGTCCAAAATATACTTAAGGCGACAGTTTATAGACGATTGCACTTTCACTGTATTAATTGAATTTTTTTTTGTCATGAAAAAGGGAAGTTTTTTGGGTTGGTGCACTAATTGTAAGTGTATCTTGTTTTTTTTTTATGTTGATTTAATAATTTATTTATTTTTTAATTAGTGAATTGTATTTATATAGCGCTTTTCTCTAGTGACTCAAAGCGCTTTACATAGTGAAACCCAATATCTAAGTTGCATTTTTTACTTATTATTATTATTATTTTAAAGCAGTGTGGGTGGCACTGGGAGAAATAGGTTAAAGTGTCTTGCCCAAGGACACTACGGCGGTGACTAGGATGGCAGAAGCGGGGATTGAACCTGCAACCCTCAAGTTGCTGGCACGGTCGCTCTACCAACCGAGCTATGCCTTGAACTTGAACCTTGATGAATGGTTGCATCCCTAGAAAGTATAATGAGCTCATGACAAACATCATGTTATGAAACACAAAGATTATACATCATAATAAGGCTGATGTAGCATAACAGTTATCTCATAGCAGTTAGCTGGTCAAGATTAAAGAGTGATGAAAACTACCTGAAAGTTTCCAGTTAGTTGTCCGCTCCGAGAGGCAAACTTTTGCTGGTGTGAAGAGATTGGAAGGGAGATGGAGAATGACGAGACTTTCACCGGAAGAAGAATCCTCTCTGTTAAAAGTTAAAAGAGTCATTGAATGAAAAGTCAAATCAAATCCAGCTTTATTTATAAAGCGCTTTTCATACATAAAAGAAATGCAACGCAAAGTGCTTTACAAAGTTAAAAAGAGTAACCCGCTGACTCATATCCCCCATTATCACATACGGACACACACACACACACACACAAGGATCAATGATTGCATGTCTGAGTACAGAGGAGCCAGGTGAGTAAACACTATCACATCTGCACCAGGGGGTCATCAGACCATGGCCACCAGGACGCTGACACAAAGCATGGCCCATAACCCCTGAGGCAGATGGCTCATCTGGGGAACATTGGAAAATAAAAATAATACAACTTGTAAAATAGTAAGAACCGTGTGTAGAAATAAACAAATACAAAAATTATATATATATCTATATATATATATGTGTGTATACATATATATATACACACATAAATAATATATATATACATATATTTATACAAACATATACAATATATATATATACACGTATATATATATATTATATATGTGCATTTAATATATATATATTATATATGTGCATATATATATATATATACATATATATATATCTACATATATATATATACATACATATACACATATATATACATATACATATATATATACACATATATATATACATATATATATACATATATTTACACATATATATATATACATATATATATATATATATACATATATATATATATACATATATATATATACATACATACACATATGTACACATATATACATATATATATACATATATATATACATATACACACATATATACCTAGGAGGTGTTTCCGTCTGTGGCGGCATGTTGAAATGATTTCACTGCTCCTAGGTAACACATGAGCCAATCACCACACCCTACGCCTGCCTGTACCCACCCACTCTGTGCCCTATATAAACCATTGTATGTGAATGCTTCCATTAAAATCTCCTGATGATTGAGGGAACCCCTCATGAAACAGTTCTGTAGAGATGAAGTAGTCTTGTGATTTTTTCCCACACCTACATATTGCGCTCTACCACAGTATCGAGCACTATTCTCTGGATAATCCAATCAAGACACATATATATATATATATATATATATATGTATATATGTATATATATATATATATATATATATATATATATATATATATATATGAATAACCATACACTTACTCAGTGGCATATTGGTTATAGCAGGGGTCGGGAACCTTTATGCCTGAGAGAGCCAAGATATTTTAAAAATGTATTTCCGTAAGAGCCATATCATTTCTTTTTCAACACTGAACACAAATAAATGTGTGCATTTTTAAGTAAGACCACCATTACTAGAGTATAATAGGTTTCGTATTCCTTGTAATAACGTTGATATTCTGAAGCTAACTGTCGAGGGGCGTGGGCTGCGGGCCTGCAGCAAAGCGGGGTGTGCCAGGACCGGCCTCAAAATCAGCGACAGGTGCGTAGATGGCCCACTTGGGCCTTGTAATCTAATCACCAGTCGCTCTGTTATAAGCAGCAGCCGGGAGGAGAGACAGGGTTGGAGCTGGAGCCAGAGCGTGAGCGAGAACGAAAGAGAAAAAGACAATTGCTGGAAAGCAACTGAGAGACTTATCGAAAAATAAAAAAATATCGTAACCCTGAAACAGGCTTTCATGTCGGTGCCTGGTGGTCTGAAGAACTCCCAGGAGGGCAAGCCCTAAAAAAACAATAATAAATATATCATGCAATTTCTTGACCAAGTTCAGTAGAAAAAGGATGGATGGATTCAAATGCATGAGCATGTTTAATATTTTGAACGTTATTTTTAACATTTTGATTACAAGTGGAATTAGTCATTACTTATCGTGTTAAGCAATGTCAGCTCAGATTTATCCGAGAGCCAGATGCAGTAATTAAAAGAGCCACATCTGGCTCTAGAGCCATAGGTTCCCTACCTCGGGGTTAGAGTGTCTGCCCTGACATCAGTAGGTTGTGAGTTCAAACCACGGCCGAGTCAGACCAGAGACTATAAAAATGGGAGCCATTACCTCCCTGCTTGGCACTCAGCATCAAGGGTTGGAATTGGGGGTAAAATCACCATATATGATTCCCGGGCGCGGCACCGCTGCTGCTCACTGCTCCCCTCACCTCCCAGGGGGTGATCGAGGGTGATAGGTCAAATGCAGAGGACAAATTCCACCACACCTAGTGTGTGTGTGTGACAATCATTGCTACTTTAACTACATTTTATATATATATATATATATATATATATATATATATATATATATATATATATAGTGAGTCTTATTCTGCGTTGTGTAGTTTTTTATAAGTAGGAGACGCTCCACCATTCCGTCGTTTCATCCTTTATTGGCCACCTTTGTTGGAAACATGAAACACATACACAGGTCTCTACTTTTCTGGCGGAGTGATACCTCATCATCAAAAGTCCGATAGAAGAGAGAATAAACAACATTCATTCATACAAAAAAAATAATAATTTAAATTACATTAAAAAAAACGTTTTATCACACAAAAAATATAAGAATACACAAATCCACATACCTTTGTTGGAAACATGAAACACATACACAGGTCTCTACTTTTCTGGCGGAGTGATACCTGCGTAAATACCATGTGTAATTATTACCACACATTTCAAACATTCGACGCTCTAATCCTTACGTAACAAAATTGTGCATAAAAAAATACTTAAAACCACACATCACTTATACCTACAACATTAATGTTTTAACTTTTAAAGTAATATGAAAGTTTAGAAATAATATTTACACAAGAAACAGAGCAATGAAGAACTATTTCCTCATCATCAAAAGTCCGATAAAAGAGGAAGTAAAAATCCGGGAAAAAAGGCAGAGAGACTTCCTGCACCGGACATCCGGTTCTTCAAAATAAAACCAATACTTCAAAATAAAACACAACACCCTGTCTCGTTCATAATATAGCGCAACATCACACTATTACATACACACACATATATATCCATCCATTTTTTTTTACCGCTTATTCCCTTTTGGGGTCGCGGGGGGGCGCTGGCGCCTATCTCAGCTACAATCGGGCGGAAGGCGGGGTACACCCTGGACATATACATATACATATATATATATATATATATATATATATATATATATATATATATGTGTGTTTATTTATTTATATATACACAATAAATACATACATAAATATAACAAAATAAAATCCTGCGTAACTAATAGGATAAAAAGTAAAATACAAATTACTTCAATAAAATAATGACTATCAGGTAAAAGCCGAATCAAAAAGGTGGGTCTTAAAAACATGAAGGTTCTCCGCAGTGAAAGTGAAACTATATTTGTCAGAGTTGAACATGTCAGTAATCAAAATGGTGGTGAAGATTGCAACGTTACCAAAGTCCAAAAGCACGACGACGCCACAACAAAAGTCAAGTCAAGTCTTTCAAATACATTTGTTCAATAATGTTACCGTAGTGACTTACATTTACTGACACCACCTTCTTCTCTCTCTTCTTCTTCTTCTCTCTCTCTCCTTTCACTTCTTCTTCCTTTTTAGAGTTCCAGCACGTCAAGTTGCCAGATGGGAAATGACACATTACCGCAACAGACGCTGATATTGCCATCTTTTGAGGAATATTATCGTACATACCAAATCAAACCTTGCACCACACCGCCTGTTACAGTAAAAACATTACCACAGAATACTTTTAATGCATGTTTATCTTTTAATAAACCCAGAATGTCGGCAAAAGAAGCTCCCCAACTGTTTGTGAAGAGTCATATTTGTGTTTGCTAGTATCATATTTGTGTTTGCTAGTATCATATGTGTTTGCAAATATCATGTGTCGAACAATTACAGTTATTGTACGTCATTGCATTTATTTTAACGATTGTGTCAATGAGGGTCTGAAATAGTCATCAAATTACACAGATTATCCTACGTCTGGCAACGTGGATATGGCCAATACCAGGAAGTGTCAATACAGCTGCATGATACTTTACTATTTAGAGTCTCTGTATTTATATATTTATATTCTCTATATTTATATATTTATATTCTCTATATTTATGTACTTTATATTTATATTTTCTTTATTTACATATTTCTATTCTCTATATTAATACATGGTTTACAGGGACGGGGCCAAATGCCAATGATGTCAATAGGAAACAATAATATTTTTTCTTTTAGTTATTTTGCACCATCGACTACATTTTGCAAATAATGTATAAAACTTTGTAAAAATGTGTTGATGACACACATTTTTTGTTTGCCTGAAATACTTGTGGTATGAGCCGTACTGTCCCTGTAGCAAATGGTTATCAAGTCGATATCACACACACAGCTTTTCTCCTTTTATGTATCGGTGCATTTATTAGCTGACAACATGCCTCCTGTATTGTGCACCACAACACTTTACACAAATACTGCTCTTATGACAGGTCTTACACAGTAAAACCAGGGTGTCAAACTCTGGCCCGTGGGCCAAATTTGGCCCGCCGTGTAATTTAATTTGGCCCTTGAGGCAATATCAAATTAATATTAGTGCTGGCCCGTCGGTATTATACAGCGGCGGTGCAGGTGTAACACCGCATTCACCGCTAATACTCATACTTGCCAACCCTCCAGATTTTCCCGGTAGACTCCCGGGGCAACCACACTCTCGATTTTCTACCGATTTCCACCCGGACAACAATATTGGGGGCGTGCCTTAAAGGCACTGCTTTTGGCGTTCTCTACAACCTGTCTCCACGTCCGCTTTTCCTCCATACAATCAGTGTGCCGGCCTAGTCACATTATATATGCGGCTTTTAACAACACACATTAGTGAATGCAAAGCATACCTGGTCAACAGCCATACAGGTCACACTGAGGGTGGCCGTACAAACAACTTTAACCCTGTTACAAATATGCGCCACACTGTCAACCCACACCAAACAATAATGACAAACACATTTCGGGAGAACATCCGCACCGTAAGACAACATAAACACAACAAAACAAATAGCCAGAAGCCCTTGCAGCACTAACTCTTCCGGGACGCTACAATATGCACCCTACGCTACCACCATTAATAAAATGTTGCACTTTTAAGTTATAGAAGCGTTGCTTGTTCCATATTCAGTGTTAAAGCAAATCAGTGTGGCAAACTGAGCAATAATCAACGTTCGCCGTTTCTCTTGCTACTTCAAGGCTTGAATGTTTGATTCATTCATTAGTTATTTTATTTTCAAATGTATTTTTAGCCTGTAAAAAAGTTTATTTAGATACTCACCTCAGAAGGTTGCAAATAGAAAAGAGGCATTCAATTTTCATTTACATTTTATTTGATATGCCATTGATATTTTTTTATTATTTCTATTTGAAATACTATTTTGCATGTCACTATAAAGTTATATAAGCCTTGCTTGTTCAATATTCAATGCAAAACTGGTTTGGGTCCCTATTAAAAGGTTCATTTGTTCAACCTCGGCCCGCGGCTTTGTTCAGTTTTACATTTTGGCCCACTCTGTATTTGAGTTTGACACACCTGCAGTAAAAGGTAAAGCATGGTCGTGGTTGCCAAGTCCTTTTTACCGTCAGAATCACATGACTCAAACAAGCGAGATAAAGAGACAATTTAGGGCGTAGCTGAAGTATTTCCTGCCAAACACTGAAGGATGACGTGAAACGAAAGGGAAAGTAAAAATCTCCTCTCTTGTTTTCAGTCTTTAGAATACTAACTGGCACATAAAGTGTGCTTTAGGTAAGTGTTGTATAGTTTTCTTCTCTGCAAGGTGAGATGATGATGACTTTGACAGCCAGAAGGAACAACTACAGCAGACAAATCATTGGAAAGTGTTTGCTGGCCCTAAGCAAACAATCCTTATCTACAAACCCCATGTCAGGCTTGTCCCTGACAGTTTTGGTTTATGTCTTAGTTTTTCCTCTGCATTTGTCTTTAGTTCCTGTCAGCACTCTTATTTTGGTTCTGTTTTCTGTTTGTCTCCCTAAGTGCTGTGTAACCCTCAGCTGTGGCTGATTGGCACCTGGCCACACCTGGGATCAATCAGCCCGCCACTATTTAAGACCTGTTTTCTCCTCCAGTCAGGGCTGGATTATTGTGGTGTCAATGTCATTTTCTACTTGTCATTCCTACTGCTCGTGTGAATGCAGCGTAGCGATAAGATGTTTTGTAGCTTACTGTTTTTTGTTCCCTGTTTCCCATTAGTTTGTTCATAGCCCTTAGTTTGTTATATCCGCCCATGTGCGTGCTTTTGTTTGTACCCTTTTGTTTTGGTTTTTGTCTTAGTATCTTTATTAAATCATGTTTACTTACCAAATGCCTGCCTCCTTCTCTGCATCTTAGGGTTCAACATCAACTAACCCTGACACCCCGTTTCCATTTGAGTTGGGAAATTGTGTTAGATGTAAATATAAACAGAATACAATGATTTGCAAATCCTTTTCAACCCATATTCAGTTGAATATGCTACAAAGACAAGATATTTGATGTTCAAACTCATACTTTTTTTTTTTTTTTTGCAAATAATTAACTTAGAATTTCATGGCTGCAACATGTGCCAAAGTAGTTGGGAAAGGGCATGTTCACCACTGTGTTACATCACCTTTTCTTTTAACAACACTCAATAAACGTTTGGGAACTGAGGAAACTAATTGTTGAAGCTTTGAAAGTGGAATTCTTTCCCATTCTTGTTTTATGTAGAGCTTCAGTCCTTCAACAGTCCGGGTTCTCCGCTGTCGTATTTTACGCTTCATAATGCGCCACACATTTTCCATGGGAGACAGGTCTGGACTGCAGGCGGGCCAGGAAAGTACCTGCACTCTTTTACTACGAAGCCA
This sequence comes from Nerophis ophidion, assembly GCF_033978795.1. Lineage (NCBI taxonomy): Eukaryota > Metazoa > Chordata > Actinopteri > Syngnathiformes > Syngnathidae > Nerophis > Nerophis ophidion. Next base: position 41,194,582 of record NC_084633.1, on the reverse strand, counting down.
CGCTGTTGTAACACGTGGCTTGGCATTGTTTTGCTGGAATAAGCAGGGGCGTCCATGATAACGTTGCTTGGATGACAACATATGTTGTTCCAAAACCTGTATGGACCATTCAGCATTAATGGTGCCTTCATAGATGTGTAAGTTACCCATGCCTTGGGCACTAATACACCCCCATACCATCACAGATGCTGGCTTTTCAACTTTGCGCCTATAACAATCCAGATGGTTATTTTCCTCTTTGTTCCGGAGGACACCACGTCCACAGTTTCCAAATATAATTTGAAATGTGGACTCGTCAGACCACAGAAAACTTTTCCACTTTGCATCAGTCCATCTTATCTGAGCTCAGGCCCAGCGAAGCCACCGGCGTTCCTGGGTGTTGTTGATAAATGGGTTTGGCTTTCCATGGTAGAGTTTTAACTTGCACTTACAGATGTAACAACCAACTGTAGTTACTGAGAGTGGTTTCATGAAGTGTTCCTGAGCCCATGTGGTGATATCCTTTACACACTGATGTCTGTTTATGATGCAGTACCGCCTGAGGGATCAAAGGTCCGTAATATCATCGCTTACGTTCAGTGATTTGTCCAGATTCTCTGAACCTTTTGATGATTTTACGGACCGTAGATGGTAAAATCCCTAAATTCCTTGCATTAGCTTGTTGAGAAATGTTGTTCAAAAACTGTTGGATAATTTGCTCATGCATTTGTTTACAAAGTGGTGACCCTCGCCCCATCCTTGTTTTTGAATTACTTAGCGTTTCATGGAAGCTGCTTTTATACCCAATCATGGCACCCACCTGTTCCCAATTAGCCTGCACACCTGTGGGATGTTCCAAATAAGTGTTTGATGAGCATTCCTCAACTTTATCAGTATTTATTGCCACCTTTCCTAACTTCTTTGTCACGTGTTGCTGGCATCAAATTCTAAAGTTAATGCTTATTTGCAAAAAAAAAAAAAATGTTAATGAGTTTGAACATCAAATATGTTGTCTTTGTAGCATATTCAACTGAATGTGGCTTGAAAAGGATTTGCAAATCATTGTATTCTGTTTATATTTACATCTAACACAATTTCCCAACTCATATGGAAACAGGGTTTGTACATTCAGTGGTCTTGGCAGGGTCATGTTGTGGTCTTAGACTAGTCCAACAATTAGATTGGTCGGATGTAGTCTTAGACTTAGATCGGTCTACACTAAGACTTACATTGGTCAGCCCTAGTCCAAGACTCAGATTGGTCGGATCAAATCTAAGACTCGGACTGTTCAGACCAGTCTAGCAGCTTGTCCTGAAACCCAAAATATTTATACTTCAATTCAAGGACGGTTTTGCCCTATCATTTTTGATAGATTGGTTGAAACTTTTATTAGTAGATTGCACAGTACAGTACATATTCCGTACAATTGACCACTAAATGGTAACACCCCAATTAGTTTTTCAACTTGTTCACGTCGGGGTCCACGTTAATCAATTCATGGTGGTTAATCAATTCATGGTAATCGTCGCGAGGAACAACAACGGTTTCCCCTCGAGGGGATTGCTCATGTGCATCAAAATAGTAGTTTTTCTCACTACGATAGGGCAAAAACATCTTTGCCCAGCCACACCCCCCTGGGCTTTGGAGTATAAATATTTTATAATATATAACCGCTAGACTAGATCCGACCAATCTAAGTCAAAGACTATATCTGACCAATCTGAGTCAACGACTAGAGCCGACCAATATTAAGTCTAAGACTAGATCCAACCAATCTGAGTCAACGACTAGATCTGACCAATCTGAGTCTGACTCTATCTGACCAATCTGAGTCAACGACTAGATCCGACCAATCTTAAGTCTAAGACTAGATCTGACCAATCTGAGTCAACGACTGGATCTGACCAATCTGAGTCTGACTCTATCTGACCAATCTGAGTCAACGACTAGATCCGACCAATCTTAAATCTAAGACTAGATCTGACCAATCTGAGTCAACGACTAGATCCGATCAATCTAAGTCTAAGACTAGATCTGACTGGATCCCGAGTCTGCGTGTGGCTGGGCCGCTAGAAAATATTTCTTAAAAAAAATATTTCTTAAAAACATATATTTTTAAATGTCTTTATTTTTATTTTCAACACAAAATATAAATGAGCAAAATGAGAATTAAGTAATGTGAGGCAATGCAAATTATACAATAAAAAAAAAAAACAAATAACGGTTTGAATTGGTCCAGGTTATCGGGGACTGTTATTACTGACGGACAGGTGTGGCGGTTTGACTGCAGCCAGGCACATAAGAAAACCCTCGTCTCCATGGCAACGTTTCTTTCGCTTTCACTCATTTCCCGCTTTTCCACTAACGCAGAGGTAGGCAACCCAGAATGTTGAAAGAGCCATTTTGGACCCAAATAACAAATATTGTCTCCGTCTGGAGGCAACAGGAGGGGGCTTGGGGGAGGGGGGCTCGCCGTGGAGTTTACGGTTAGCCCCGAACAGGCTAACATCATGACTAACATGTTACACGTCCGATTCGCCCAGCGACTCTCTGTCGGAGTATCAGCGCTGGGGTCCAGTGCACCACAGTTTTGTATTGTCACTCGGTCCTTCGGCGGAGTGCTTCGGAAGCTACCGGGCCACTCGTCTCCCCGGCCCGGACTGTTTACAGCGGCGCTGGGGGAGGGAGCTCAAGAGAGAGTGCGCAGGCGGGCGAGCGAGGGAGGAAGGAAGAAGGCGTGCGGGTCAAGTGGAAAAGCAGCAAAACGTTTCTCTGCTTGCATCACACAAGTGATATCAATGTTCGGCCCTCGAGAGCCACATACCACACCGTGATTGGTAGATTCCTTCAGCTCCGCACACAACGCTGTCAAGCGCCATTCATATAAAACTTGTGGGCTTCAGTAACATTAAACTTTCATATTAAGGTGGGGGCCTTAAATCTCTTAAGGCCCATGCTATTTGTTTACATGCCTTTTTTATTTATATTTGTTGTTTGGGCTTATTGGACCCAAATTAGAATAAAAACTAAGAATCATATTTTGATATGATGTACTTAGTCCATAAGTACACAAACGTGTGCTTCATGTTTAGAGACATGCTAATTCTTATTTTTACACTTCCCCCCCCCAAATTCCATTGTATGTTATACTCTTCTGACACCACCAGATGGCAGTATAAGTGTCCACATAAGCGGCCATAAGACCCCAATTCAGTAGTGCACACCAGAGGTGGGACCAAGTCATTTTTTTGCAAGTCACAAGTAAGTCTCAAGTCTTTTCCCTCAAGTCTTGAGTCAAGACAGGCAAGACCCGAGTCAAGTCCCAAGTCCTGCATTTTGAGTTTCGAGTCCTTTCATGTCCTTTTAACCACAGACTAATATATTTGTCTTCTTCGTTGGTTTTTCTGCAATTTTATTGGATGAATGCCATGGGGGGAAACCGTGTCATGTCTTTGTGATCATGTTCGGTTTTGTTTTTGACTCCGTTCGTTCCTGTTTTTGTGCAGCCTGGTTTGTTTTAGTTTCCATGACAACTATTAGTTTCATCTGGCTCATTTGTTTGGCCTCACGCACCTGTCAATAATCACAGCACTATTTAAGCCTGTAGTTGCCAGGCAGTCAGCCTGGCGACATGACCTCCTACACACCCATGTTATGTTATCGATGCCGATGATCCATGCTCTTTCTCGGTTCAAGTAAGTTTTCGTTATTCATGCTATAGCTTACAAGTTTTGTTTTATGTCCATAGTTTTGCCTTTGTGATAGTTTTGTTTTCTTAGCCGAGTTTTGAATTTCTGCTGAGAGCGCCTTTCGTTTGTTCCTTTTTTTTGAGTGATTAATTAAAGATGTCAGTACCTTCACGCCATGTCCGGTCCAGTCGATTTGCACCACGGGAAAACAAACCACACTATAGTCCTGTCACGCAGAGGTTCAAAACTTGGCAATGAAAACAAAACTATCACAAAGGCAAAACTATGGACATAAAACAAAACTTGTAAACTGTGGCATGAATAACGAAAACTTGCTCGGACCTAGAAAGAGCATGGATCATCGGCATGGATAACATGGGTGTGTAAGAGGTGGTAGAGGGTGATGTTGCCAGGCGGACTGCCTGGCAACTACATGCTTGAATAATACTGTGATTATTGACAGGTGCGTGAGCCAAAACAAATGAGCCAGGTGAAACTAATGGTTGTCATGGAAACTAAAACAAACCAGGGTGCGCAGGAACAGGAACTAAAGGAGTCAAAAAAAAAAACAGTACATGATCACAAAGACATGACACAACGTAGATCTAATTTGATTGGCTGTTGTACCGAGAGCACACACGCTGACAGGCAGCACACACGTACTCAACGAAAGATAGGGAGCGCTCCTCAACAACTTTTTAATCTTTGGGTTCTGGGGGAAGTAGCAAGTCTTGTCAAGTCAAAAGTCTCAAGTCCAAGTAGAGTCACAAGTCATTGATGTTAAAGTTTAAGTCCAAGTTGCAAGTCTCTTTACATTTTATGAAGTGGAGTCCAAAGTCATCAAATTCATGACTCGAGTCCAAGTCATGTGACTCGAGTCCACACCTCTGGTGCACACCATTTTGGAAATCGGAGCTAAAAGGTGCTGTTCACGCATGTGGCCACTAAGCCTTAAAAATGTATTTCTTCAAAATCCATTTAAGGACTTTGAAATGCTTTTAAAATGGACTGTCTGATAGTGGCGGTCCGCTCCCTGTACGATCAGTGCCAGAGTTGGTCCGCATTGCCGGCAGTAAGTCGAACACGTTTCCAGTGAGGGTTGGACTCCGCCAAGGCTGTCCTTTGTCACCGATTCTGTTCATAACTTTTATGGACAGAATTTCTAGGCGCAGTCAAGGCGTTGAGGGGTTCCGGTTTGGTGACCGCAGGATTAGGTCTCTGCTTTTTGCAGATGATGTGGTCCTGATGGCTTCATCTGACCGGGATCTTCAGCTCTCACTGGATCGGTTTGCAGCCGAGTGTGAAGCGACCGGAATGAGAATCAGCACCTCCAAGTCCGAGTCCATGGTTCTCGCCCGGAAAAGGGTGGAGTGCCATCTCCGGGTTGGGGAGGAGACCCTGCCCCAAGTGGAGGAGTTCAAGTACCTAGGAGTCTTGTTCACGAGTGAGGGAAGAGTGGATCGTGAGATCGACAGGCGGATCGGTGCGGCGTCTTCAGTAATGCGGACGTTGTATCGATCCGTTGTGGGGAAGAAGGAGCTGAGCCGGAAGGCAAAGCTCTCAATTTACCGGTCGATCTACGTTCCCATCCTCACCAATGGTCATGAGCTTTGGGTCATGACCGAAAGGATAAGATCACGGGTACAAGCGGCCCAAATGAGTTTCCTCCGCCGTGTGGCGGGGCTCTCCCTTAGAGATAGGGTGAGAAGCTCTGCCATCCGGGAGGAACTCAAAGTAAAGCCGCTGCTCCTTCACATGGAGAGGAGGCAGATGAGGTGGTTCGGGCATCTGGTCAGGATGCCACCCGAACGCCTCCCAAGGGAGGTGTTTAGGGCACGTCCAACTGGTAGGAGGCCACGGAGAAGACCCAGGACACGTTGGGAAGACTATGCCTCCCGGCTGGCCTGGGAACGCCTCGGGATCCCCCGGGAAGACCTAGACGAAGTGGCTGGGGAGAGGGAAGTCTGGGTTTCCCTGCTTAGGCTGTTGCCCCCGCGACCCGACCTCGGATAAGCGGAAGAAGATGGATGGATGGATGGATGGATGGATGGATGGATAGATGGATGGATGAAATGCTTTTAAAATGACCTGGTTTTATTCCAGTGGATCTCTGCAAATATCTCTGAGGCAATGCATCTCCGACCAACTCTAAGCATCCACCCAGAAGATTCTCTGGCCCTTGCTGGTGCTAACCTTGACGCGGGTGTGATGCTGCTTTGATCCGCAGCAGCACCGCTCTGGCATCCTGATGTTGCCGAGCAGGTACAGATTTCATCATGAATGAAAATCATTACTACGATCGCACATGCGCCAAGTTTTGCAGTGTCAGCAGCTTCCCACTCTGTGAAATATGCCAGAGTTAGACCTAGAGCCCCGCCCAACGATGCATAAAAAGCCAAGCCCAAAGCTATGGCAACGGCCTTGAGCATCAGCACCCTCCAACACATAGTTAAGGGAGCTGGCCTTTGACAGGAAGTGCTGGAGATCCTGTATTCCCCACCAGAACTCCTTCTTCAGACCTGGTGACGCTTTTGTTCCGTCCGGCAAGTGGCGGAAATTCTGCAAAAACAGAAATGAACGTCGTGATTTTCAGAGTCCATTGGGGACCTTAAGCTCTACCTTTGGCCATCACTTACTTTACAAAAGTTACCCCGGATGAAATCTGTTTTCCTATGACAAATTTTACTCATTTCCTTTTAAAATGTTGCTTTCAAATATCAATGACACACTGGGAAATCATTTTAGCGTAAAAGATAGATCGATAGGTCTTTATTAGAGTGCAATTTTGAGTTTTGGGGTTAGGTTTTTGGATTAGATGGCAATTTTCGCCAGTCCTGATGTGGGTGTCCAGTTTGGTGAGTTTTGAAGCATGTTAAGAGGGTCCAATTACAGCTCAAAGAGGCAAAGGTGAGTGTTTTTACAAAACTTTTGTTTTGAAGGGGGAATTGCAAACTTCCTGTGGATTTTTGCTGGGGGTCTTCATAATATGAAATGTAAGTCTAAGTGAGACCTACATAGAGGTTTTTGTTTCATGTCTCTACGACATTCTGGAAGTTACAGGCAGTTTAGTATGAGTTTTCTACCTAGGAGCAGTTTTGTCTGTGTTTGATTCGTAGGGGCCGCTAGATCGCAATTTTGAGTATTGGGGTTAGGTTTTTTGATTATATCGCAATTTTTGCCATTCCTGATGTGTGTGTCCAGTTTGGAGAGTTTTGAGGCATGTTAAAGTGGTCCAATTACAGCTCAAAGAGACAAAGAAGAGAGTTTGTTTTTTTTACAAAACTTTTGTTTTGAAGGGGGAATTGCAAACTTCCTGTTGATTTTTGCTTGGAGTTGTCAGTAAATGAAATGTAGGTCTAAGTGAGACCTACATGGAGGTTTTTGCTTCATGTCTCTACAACATTCCTACTGGAAGTAACAGGCAGTTTTGTCTGTGTTTTCTACCTAGGAGCAGTTTTGTCTGTGTTTTATTCCTAGGGAGCGCTGGAGTGCAATTTTGAGTTTTGGGGTTAGGTTTTTTTTATTAGATCGCAGTTTTCCTGTGACAGATTTTACTCATTTCATTTTAAAATATTGCTTTCAAATATCAATGACAAACTGGGAAATCATTTTAGCCTAAAAGATAGATCGATAGGTCTTTATTAGAGCGCAATTTTGAGTTTTGGGGTTAGGTTTTTTCATCAGATCACAGTTTTCCTATGACAGATTTTACTCATTTCATTTTAAAATGTTACTTTCAAATATCAATGACACACTGGGAAATCATTGTAGCCTAATAGATAGATGGATGGATAGATAGATAGATAGGTCTTTATTGTCATTGCACAAGTACAAGGAAACTTTGTTTTCAGCACAAACCCGTTCAAGATGAGACAAAGAAACAGTGTACAGGGTTACAGAACAAGAACGCTGATGGGTCGCCACCAGGCGTCCCGTAAAAGATGGGGAAAAAGGTAAAACGCTGGGGAAGGATGAGTAAAAAAATATAATCTAGACTGGGTTCGTAAGGGGGCCTGGTCGGGATTGGGTAAAAACCTCCATAGCAAAGCACATATACATATTACAAGGTGCATGTCCAGATATCTAGCAACAGAGGGAAGGGAGTGCGGGGTCATGATGGTAGGCCGCAGCTCTCAGGCTCTGACCATCCTTCCATCACCCCTATGGGATTTGCATCGAGGGCGTTGGATTGGGGGTTGGGGGGGTTTGTGTGTGTGGTGTATATTTTTGTGAATGCATGTTTGTGTGTAAGCCTGCAGTGTGTCTGTGTTCCGCAGCCTTGATCTTGTGCAATCGCTAGTCCAAAGACAACAACAACAACAGGTGTGTGTTCATGAGAGACAAGAAGGGAGTTTGTTGCGTCTTCGCTACACTGTCCTTCTGGAGAGTCTCCAAGCCAGGGAAACAATCCAAGTTAGCAACCCCGTTTCCATATGAGTTGGGAAATTGTGTTAGATGTAAATATAAACAGAATACAATGATTTGCAAATCCTTTTCAACCCATATTCAGTTGAATATGCTACAAAGACAACATATTTGATGTTCAAACTCATAAACTTTATTTTTTTTTGCAAATAATAATAAACTTAGAATTTCATGGCTGCAACACATGCCAAAATAGTTGGGAAAGGGCATGTTCACCACTGTGTTACATCACCTTTTCTTTTAACAACACTCAATAAACGTTTGGGAACTGAGGAAACTAATTGTTGAAGCTTTGAAAGTGGAATTCTTTCCCATTCTTGTTTTATGTAGAGCTTCAGTCCTTCAACAGTCCGGGGTCTCCGCTGTCGTATTTTACGCTTCATAATGCGCCACACATTTTCCATGGGAGACAGGTCTGGACTGCAGGCGGGCCAGGAAAGTACCCACATTCTTTGTTTACGAAGCCACGCTTGTGCTGAATGTGGCTTGGCTTTATCTTGCTGAAATAAGCAGGGGCGTCCATGAAAAAGATGGCGCTTAGATGACAGAATATGTTGTTCCAAAACCTGTATGTACCTTTCAGCATTAATGGTACCTTCACAGATGTGTAAGTTACCCATGCCTTGGGCACTAATGCACCCCCATACCATCACACATCCTGGCTTTTCCAATTTGCCTCGATAACAGTCTGGACGGTTCGCTTCCCCTTTGATCCGGATGACACGATGTGGAATATTTCCAAAAATAATTTGAAATGTGGACCACAGAACACTTTTCCACTCTGCATCAGTCCATCTTATATGATCTCGGGCCCAGAGAAGCCGGCGTTTCTGGATGTTGTTGATAAATGGCTTTCGCTTTGCATAGTAGAGCTTTAACTTGCACTTACAGATGTAGCGACGAACCGTATTTAGTGACAGTGGTTTTCTGAAGTGTTCCTGAGCCCATGTGGTGATATCCTTTAGAGATTGATGTCAGTTTTTGATACAGTGTCGTCTGAGGGATGGAAGGTCACGGTCATTCAATGTTGGTTTCCGGCCATGCCGCTTACGTGGAGTGATTTCTCCAGATTCTCTGAACATTTTGATGATATTATGGAGTGTAGATGTTGAAATCCCTAAATTTCTTGCAATTGCACTTTGAGAAAGGTTGTTCTTAAACTGTTTGACTATTTGCTCACACAGTTGTGGACAAAGGGGTGTACCTCGCCCCATCCTTTCTTGTGAAAGACTGAGCATTTTTTGGGAAGCTGTTTTTATACCCAATCATGGCACCCACCTGTTCCCAATTAGCCTGCACACCTGTGGGATGTTCCAAATAAGTGTTTGATGAGCATTCCTCAACTTTATCAGTATTTATTGCCGCCTTTCCCAACTTCTTTGTCACGTGTTGCTGGCATAAAATTTTAAAGTTAATGATTATTTGAAAAAAAAAAAAAGTTTATGAGTTTGAACATCAAATATGTTGTCTTTGTAGCATATTCAACTGAATATGGGTTGAAAAGGATTTGCAAATCATTGTATTCTGTTTATATTTACATCTAACACAATTCCCCAACTCATATGGAAACGGGGTTTGTACATGACTCTTGTTGCTTGCTGTGGTATGTGGTGATGTCCATGACTCTTGTTGCTTGCTGTGGTATGTGGTGATGTACATGACTCTTGTTGCTTTCTGTGGTATGTGGTGATGTCCATGACTCTTGTTGCTTGCTGTGGTATGTGGTGATGTACATGACTCTTGTTGCTTGCTGTGGTATGTGGTGATGTCCATGACTCTTGTTGCTTGCTGTGGTATGTGGTGATGTCCATGACTCTTGTTGCTTGCTGTGGTATGTGGTGATGTCCATGACTCTTGTTGCTTGCTGTGGTATGTGGTGATGTACATGACTCTTGTTGCTTGCTGTGGTATGTGGTGATGTCCATGACTCTTGTTGCTTGCTGTGGTATGTGGTGATGTCCATGACTCTTGTTGCTTGCTGTGGTATGTGGTGATGTACATGACTCTTGTTGAATTCCTACAAATGAAGCCTAAAAACTGCAACCACAAAAAAGTAAAAACTTGGTACTGAAGAAAAAGTTGCCCTGAGTATTGGTCTTTTAAAATGTTGAATTGAAAAATACAGCACAGATGCTCCAAAAAAAGACTATTTTTGTTGACATAATAATAATATTGTGTGTTTTTCCGGTGCTCATCCAAATCTATTTTTGAACTTTGTTTTCTTGAAGGTAAAAAGTGTTCGGCCTACTGTAGTCTGTCTGGTCTCATGTCCTCCAGTCTCATGCCGGTCATGTCAGGACGTGTCCAACCGAGTGTCAAAATACACAAAATGCATTTTTTTTTTTTTTTCTACGATGGTGTTTTATTTAGGTAGTGAGCGTGTTTTCTCTGTTTTGTTTTACAATCAATTGAGACTCATCTTAAAAGTTAAAAGTATTGTTTTAGCCTACACATGCAAGTTGGTAGAATGGAGCTCCAGTGTTAGATTATTGTGGCGAAACAGCGCTTGTTGCTGGCGGTAAGGTGGTACTGCAGGTCGCTATTTCCATCATTCCATTCTACCGCTTATTCCCTTTGGGGCCGCGGAGGGCGCTGGTGCCTATCTCAGCTACAATCGGGTGGAAGGCGGCGTACACCCTGGACAAGTTGCCACCTCATCGCAGGGCTAATTTTATTCCCGTCTATCCATTTACTACCGCTTGTCCCTTTTGCGGTTGCTGGGCCTTATCTCAGCTGCATTCAGGTGGTATTTGCCCAAGATAATTCATAATTAAATATATATACATACATACACATAATATATATATATATATATATATATATATATATATATATATATATATATATATATATATATATATATATATCCATCCATCCATCCATTTCTACCGCTTAATCCCTTTTGGGGCCGCGGGGGGCGCTGGCGCCTATCTCAGCTACAATCGGGCGGAAGGCGGGGTACACCCTTGACAAGTCGCCACCTCATCGCAGGGCCAACACAGATAGACAGACAACATTCACACTCACATTCACACAGTAGGGACCATTTAGTGTTGCCAATTAACCTATCCCCAGGTGCATGTCTTTGGAGGTGGGAGGGGCCTATCCCCAGGTGCATGTCTTTGGAGGTGGGAGGAAGCCAACATTCACGGGGAGAACATGCAAACTCCACACAGAATGATCCCGAGCCTGGATTTGAACCCAGGACTGCAGGAACTTCGTATTGTGAGGCAGACGCACTAACCCCTCTTCCACCGTGAAGCCCGAGAGAATCATCCATCCATATATATTTAAATCCCTCAATCATCTCCTGATGATTGAGGGAACCCCCTCATGAAACAGTTCTGTAGAGATGAAGTAGTCTTGTGATTTTCCCCACATACATATACAGTTGTAATCAAAATGATTCAACCCCCACACAATGTTGGTGTTTTAGCAAGTTGGACATTTATTCCGTATTTTGTTTATAGTCATATCAAATAAAGATGTGTCAAATAGACAAATGCAACTTAAATTGTAACACTGTATTTTACAAAATACCAAAAAAAAGGAAATTTTTCTTAATATCTCATTGACAAAATGATTCAAGCCCCTAGTTCCATGCATCTTTAGTACTTAGTAGAACAGCCTTTGGCAGTAATGACATCCTTCAAAGGTGATACATAAGCTTCTTGCAAGCATCTACAGGTATTTTAGCCCATTCCTCTTGGGCAAAGGCCTCCAGTTCATTCATATTCTTGGGCTTGCGTGCTGCAACTGCCTTCTTCAAGTCCCACCACAGCTTTTCTAGAGGATTTAGGTCTGGCCACTGTGAAGGCCACTCCAGAGTCTTCCAGCCCTTCTTCTGCAACCACTCTGATGTTGATTTGGAGGTATGCTTGGGATCCTTGTCCTGTTGGAAGGTCCAACGTCTCCCAAGCCTCAGCTTCCTCACTGACTTCATGACATTTGCAGCTAATATATCCTGCTAGGAAATAGAATTCATAATGCCTTGAACGCGCTGGAGATTCCCGGTACCTGAGGCAGAGAAACAGCCCCAGAGTACGATTGACCCTCCACCATGCTTAACAGTAGGCAAAGTGTTCTTCTCTTTGTAAGCTTCATTTTTTTCTCCTCCAGACATAACGTTGATTCATAGGCCCAAAGAGTTCCACTTTTGTCTCATCACTCCGTAGAACAGTTTCCCAAAACCTTTGGGGTTTGTCCAGATGATTTTTGGCATACTGGAGTTTATTTTTCTTGTGCCTGGTAGTCAGAAGTGTGGTGCGCCTGGGAGTTCTGGCATGGAGGCCTTCATCTCGTAGTGCGCGCCTTATTGTCTGGGACCAAACCTGCCTTCCCCCCTCTGCAATGTCCTGTTGTAGTTCCTCAGCTGTTACCCGGGGGGTTTTTCACCACTGTACGCACACAGCATCCTCTTTCTACCACGCCCAGGTCGTGTTTCCACTGTGCCTTTAGCTTTAAACTTGCGAATTATGCTCCCAACTGTGTCTCTTGGAATGTGTAATGTCTTTGCTATTTTCTTATATCCATATCCTTTCTTATGAAGAGAAATGACCTCCTCTCTTGACTTCTTTGACCACTCCCTGGACTTCACCATGTTGCAAATACACCATTGACCATCTACAAGAAGCTGAGCGTCACAGTCTTTTTCAATCAGTTTAATTGTTGCTCGTTATGGTTCTAATCACATCTACAGGTGTTTTCAACACCTGATTGAAAAGACCTTATTCAAATTCTGTTCTTAAGAGTTATGATTTTCAAGGGGTTCAATCATTTTGTCAATGAGATATTAAGAGAAATGAAACTCTTTGGTATGTTACAAAATATAATGTTGTAATTCAAGTTGCATTTGTCTATTTAATGCATCTTTATTTGATATGACTATAAACAAAATACGGAATAAATGTCCAGCTTGCTAAAACACCAAAATTGTGTGGGGGTTGAATCATTTTGATCACAACTGTATGTATATATACATATATATATATATATATATATATATATATATATGTAATTATGAGAGAATCATCCATCCATCTGCATATAATTAATATATATTTATGAATTATGTTGGGATATATATATATATATATATATATATATATATATATATATATACATATACATATATATATATGTATATATATATATATATATATATATATATATATATATATATATATATATATATATACAGTGGGGCAAAAAAGTATTTAGTCAGCCAGCGATTGTGCAAGTTCTCCCACTTAAAATGATGACAGAGGTCTGTAATTTTCACCATAGGTACACTTCAACTGTGAAAGACAGAATGTGAAAAAAAATCCAGAAATTTTTAAGACTTTTTTTTAAACTATGGTGGAAAATAAGTATTTGGTCAAGCATTCAAAGCTCTCACTGATGGAAGGAGGTTTTGGCTCAAAATCTCAGGATACATGGCCCCATTCATTCTTTCCTTAACACGGATCAATCGTCCTGTCCCCTTAGCAGAAAAACAGCCCCAAAGCATGATGTTTCCACCCCCATGCTTCACAGTAGGTATGGTGTTCTTGGGATGCAACTCAGTATTCTTCTTCCTCCAAACACCACCAGTTGAGTTTATACCAAAAAGTTTTATTTTGGTTTCATCTGACCACATGACATTCTCCCAATCCTCTGCTGTATCATCCATGTATCCATTTTAGTATAAACTCAACTGTTCGTGTTTGGAGGAAGAAGAATGGGTCGCGGGGGCAGCAGCCAAAGCAGTCCCGTCCATTGCTGCTTGCAGCTTTAATCCTTATTGTTGTTTGTATAAATGCTATCGGACACATGAATTTCCTCTACACGGAATCAAAGTATCTACTTTTTTATATTCCATTTGTTTACCCTCTATTTAAGTTTTTTTTAACCTATAATTGACCTTTTATCTTGCTTTACCTTCCAGTTATACCAAAAATTGTCAAACTATTTTTTTTTAGATGGGGGGCCACATGGAGAAGAATCTACTCCCGAGTGGGCCGGACTGATAATTTTCAAATTTACAACTTTAGATTGTTTCCTTTGTTTAAAAATAGAAACAGCACATTCTGAAAATGAACAAATCATAATGTTGTGGTTAATAGTATTCTATCTTTATTCGTCCTAATTCATACTTTCTGAATAAATGATGTGATAATGTTCATTTGGTGTTCATTTTCAATCTAACAAGGTAAAAAATGTCATCCAAATCAAATTCCGGGATGTTATTTATGTAGTTTGATCAAATTCCTTGACCTATGTGCTAACATCATGTGCATTATTTTGTACACATGTAGCATCATCTACAACAGGGGTCACCAAGGCGGGCACCAGGTCGCCCGTAAGGACCGGATGAGTCGCCCGCTGGCCTGTTCTAAAAATAGCTCAAATAGCAGCTGTGGAGAGGCGGAGCCGACGCTCCGACAGAGAGGCAAGGCACGCTGGAGCCCGGCCCAAGATGGCGGAGACAAGAAGAGGCGGACTGAAGTATGTGCTGCTGAAAAGCAGACGGTGGAGCGAGTAGCAGAGGGAGACGGGAGACGCAGCGGAAGAGCGACCCGACCGCAGACAAGCTTGTGTGGGAAAATAAAGCAAGTTAAACCGGCTCGAAGCCATGTCCTTCCTTAGTGGTCCATGCAACCCGCAAGACGATGGCGTGAGTTCGTCCCAGCAGCACTTACCAGTGAGCTGCCTCTATTTTTTAGATTGTATTTATTTACTAGCAAGCTGGTCTCGCTTTGCTCGACATTTCTAATTCTAAGAGAGACAAAACTCAAATAAAATTTGAAAATCCCCAAAAATATTTTAAAGACTTGGTCTTCACTTGTTTAAATAAATTTAATTTATTGTTTTACTTTGCTTTTTATAAGTTTCAGAAAGACAATTTTAGAGAAAAAATACAACCTTAATAATGATTTTAGGATTTTTAAACACATATACCTTTTTACCTTTTAAATTCCTTCCTCTTCTTTCCTGACAATTTAAATCAATGTTCAAGTAAATTTATTTTTTTTATTGTAAAGAATAATAAATACATTTTAATTAAATTCTTCATTTTAGCTTCTGTTTTTTTGACAAAGAATATTTGTGAAATATTTCTTCAAACTTATGATTAAAATTCAAAAAAATTATTCTGGCAAATCTAGAAAATCTTTAGCATCAAATTTAAATCTTATTTCAAAGTCTTTTAAAATGTATTTTAAAATTTTTGTTCTGGAAAATTTAGAAGAAATAATGATTTGTCTTTGATAGAAATATAGCTTGGTCCAATTTGTTATATATTCTAACAAAGTGTAGATTAAATTTTAACCTATTTAAAACATGTCATCAAAAATATATATTTATTGTGAGAAGTCTAAGATGATCAGTGTTTCCACAAAGATAAATAACATTAATTATTAATAATAACAGAGTTAAAGGTAAATTGAGCAAATGGGCTATTTCTGGCAATTTATTGAAGTGTGTATCAAACTGGTAGCCCTTGGCATTAATCAGTACCCAAGAAGTAGCTCTTGCTTTCAAAAAGGTTGCTGACCCCTGTTCTACAAAGATACAAATAATTGCTATTGCGACATCTAGCGGACACATTTAGAACAGCAGTTTTTTTCATTCAAAAATTTCGCCTCATTTTTATACTTAACAGACGGATAAAACCTGTTGGTGGGCATGATCCGACCCTCGGGCCGTACCTTTGACACCCGACTCATACCTTTCACCAATTTGATCCAAGCATCGGAATTTGAATCAAACCTTTTTTCTCATCAAGTTGCATCCCTAGAAAGTATAATGAGCTCATGACAAACATCATGTTATGAAACACAAAGATTATACATCATAATAAGGCTGATGTAGCATAACAGTTATCTCATAGCAGTTAGCTGGTCAAGATTAAAGAGTGATGAAAACTACCTGAAAGTTTCCAGTTAGTTGTCCGCTCCGAGAGGCAAACTTTTGCTGGTGTGAAGAGATTGGAAGGGAGATGGAGAATGACGAGACTTTCACCGGAAGAAGAATCCTCTCTGTTGGGTTAAAGGGGAACATTATCAGCAGACCTATGTAAGCGTCAATATATACCTTGATGGTGCAGAAAAAAGACCATGTATTTCTTCAACCGATTTCCGAACTCTAAATGGGTGAATTTTGGCAAATTAAAGGCCTTTCTGTTTATCGGTCTTTTAGCGATGACGTCAGAACGTGACGTCACCGAGGTAACACACCCGCCATTTTCATTTCATACACATTACAAACACCGGGTCTCAGCTCTGTTATTTTCCGTTTTTTTGAAACCTTGGAGACATCATGCCTGGTGGGTGTGTTGTCGGAGGGTGTAACAACACTAACAGGGAGGGATTCAAGTTGCACCACTGGCAAGAAATCTGCCGCCAGACCCCCATTGAATGTGCCAGAGTGTCTTCACATTTGACCGGCGATGCTAAGACAGACATGGCACAGAGATGTATGGATAACCTGCAGATGCATTTGCAACCATTAAGTCAACGAAATCACAAAGGTGAGTTTTGTTGATGTTGTTGACTTATGTGCTAATCAGACATATTTGGTCGCGGTGTGACTGCCAGCTAATCGATGCCAATATGCTACGGTAATCGATGCTAACATGCTATTTACGCTAGCTGTATGTACATTTGAAAGTAGATACCCACATTTAATGCGAAACAAACACTTACCAATCGATGGATTTAAGTTGATCCAGTGTCACAAGATGCGAAAGTCCTGATCGTTTGGTCCACACATTTTACCGGCGATGCTAATAAGGCAGCCATGCTATGGGCCACTTCATTAGGTACACCCATGCTATGGCGGAATAGCGTCAATAGCTATTCAATAGCTCAATAGCTTCAATTTCTTCTTCAATTTTGTTTTCGCTATCTGCCTCCATACTCCAACCATCTGTTTCAATACATGCGTAAGCTGTTGAATCGCTTAAGCCGCTGAAATCCGAGTTTGAATCCGAGCTAATGTCGCTATATCCTGCTGTGGTAACCGCCATGTTGTTTGTATTGGCAGCCCTGTATGACGTCACAGGGAAATGGACAGGTGGATATAGCGATGGTGAAAATCAGGCACTTTGAAGCAGTTTTTAGGGATATTCCAGGAGGTGTAAAATTTTGAAAAAAACTTCGAAAAATAAAACAAGCCACTGGGAACTGATTTGTATTGTTTTTAACCCTTTTGAAATTGTGATAATGTTCCCCTTTAAGTTTATTTTAAACATGCATGCATACAACATGATACATCACACATGCATGCATATACTCCATAAGTAATGACAATAAAAATAAGTAATAATAAGTAAAAATAATAATAATCTCCTCTCTGAGCTGCAACCTTATCATGGTAGAGGAGTTTGCGTGTCCCAATGATCCTAGGAGCTATGTTGTCCGGGGGCATAAAGCCCCCTGGTAGGGTCTCCCAAGGCAAACAGGTTCTAGATGAGGGATCAGACAAAGAGCAGCTCGAAGACCTTAATGAAGAAGAAAAAGCATGGACCCAGATTTCCCTCGCCCGGGCGCGGGTCACCGGGGCCCCCCTCTGGAGCCAGGCCCGGAGTTGGGGCACGATGGCGAGCGCCTGGTGGCCGGGCCTGTTCCCATGGGGCCCGGCCGGGCACAGCCCGAAGAGGCAACGTGAGTCACCCCTTCAATGTGCTCACCACCCATAGCAGGGGCCATAGAGGTCGGGTGCATTGTGAGCTGGGCGGCAGCCGAAGGCAGGGAACTTGGCGGTCCGATCCTCGGCTACAGAAGCTAGCTCTTGGGACGTGGAACGTCACGTCACTGGGGTGGAAAGAGCCTGAGCTAGTGCGCGAAGTCGAGAAATTCCGGCTGGATATAGTCGGACTCACTTCGACGCACAGGAAGGGCTCTGGAACCACTTCTCTCGAGAGGGATTGGACCCTGTTCCACTCTGGCGTTGCCGGCAGTGAGAGGCGACGGGCTGGGGTGGCAATTCTTGTTTCACCCCGGCTCAAAGCCTGTACGTTGGAGTACAACCCGGTGGACGAAAGGGTAGCCTCCCTCCGCCTTCGGGTGGGGGGACGGGTCCTGACTGTTGTTTGTGCTTACGCACCAAACAGCAGTTCAGAGTACCCACCCTTTTTGGGAGCACTCGAGGGAGTACTGGAAAGTTCCCCCCCGGGTGATTCCCTTGTCCTACTGGGAGACTTCAACGCTCACGTTGGCAACGACAGTGAAACCTGGAGAGGCGTGATTGGGAAGAATGGCCGCCCGGATCTGAACCCGAGTGGTGTTTTGTTATTGGACTTTTGTGCTCGTCACAGTTTGTCGATAACAAACACCATGTTCAAACATAAGGGTGTCCATATGTGCACTTGGCACCAGGACACCCTAGGCTGCTGTTCCATGATCGACTTTGTAGTTGTGTCATCGGATTTGCGGCCTCATGTTTTGGACACTCGGGTGAAGAGAGGGGCGGAGCTTTCTACCGATCACCACCTGGTGGGGAGTTGGCTGCGATGGTGGGGGAGGATGCCAGACAGACCTGGCAGGCCCAAACGCATTGTGAGGGTCTGCTGGGAACGTGTGGCAGAGTCTCCTGTCAGACAAAGTGTCAATTCCCACCTCCGGAAGAACTTTGAACATGTCACGAGGGAGGTGCTGGACATTGAGTCCGAGTGGACCATGTTCCGCACCTCTATTGTCGAGGCGGCAGATTGGAGCTGTGGCCGCAAGGTAGTTGGTGCCTGTCGGGGCGGTAATCTTAAAACCCCTTGGTGGACACCAGCGGTGAGGGATGCCGTCAAGCTGAAGAAGGAGTCCTATCGGGTCCTTTTGGCTCATAAGACTCCAGAGGCAGTGGACAGGTACCGACAGGCCAAGCGGTGTGCAGCTTCAGCGGTCGTGGAGGCAAAAACTCGGACATGGGAGGGATTCGGGGAAGCCATGGAAAACGACTTCCGGACGGCTTCGAAGCGATTCTGGACCACTGTCCGCCGCCTCAGGAAGGGGAAGCAGTGCACTATCAACACCGTGTATGGTGCGGATGGTGTTCTGCTGACCTCAACTGTGGATGTTGTGGATAGGTGGAATGAATACTTCGAAGACCTCCTCAATCCCACCAACACGTCTTCCTATGAGGAAGCAGTGCCTGGGGAATCTGTGGTGGACTCTCCTATTTCTGGGGCTGAGGTCGCTGAGGTAGTTAAAAAGCTCCTCGGTGGCAAGGCCCCAGGGGTGGACGAGATCCGCCCGGAGTTCCTTAAGGCTCTGGAGGCTGTGGAGCTGTCTTGGTTGACAAGACTTTGCAGCATCGCGTGGACATCGGGGGCGGTACCTCTGGATTGGCAGACCGGGGTGGTGGTTCCTCTCTTTAAGAAGGGGGACCGGAGGGTGTGTTCCAACTATCGTGGGATCACACTCCTCAGCCTTCCCGGTAAGGTTTATTCAGGTGTACTGGAGAGGAGGCTACGTCGGATAGTCGAACCTCGGATTCAGGAGGAACAGTGTGGTTTTCGTCCTGGTCGTGGAACTGTGGACCAGCTCTATACTCTCGGCAGGGTTCTTGAGGGTGCATGGGAGTTTGCCCAACCAGTCTACATGTGCTTTGTGGACTTGGAGAAGGCATTCGACCGTGTCCCTCGGGAAGTCCTGTGGGGAGTGCTCAGAGAGTATGGGATATCGGACTGTCTTATTGTGGCGGTCCGCTCCCTGTACGATCAGTGCCAGAGCTTGGTCCGCATTGCCGGCAGTAAGTCGAACACATTTCCAGTGAGGGTTGGACTCCGCCAAGGCTGTCCTTTGTCACCCATTCTGTTCATAACTTTTATGGACAGAATTTCTAGGCGCAGTCAAGGCGTTGAGGGGTTCCGGTTTGGTAACCGCAGGATTAGGTCTCTGCTTTTTGCAGATGATGTAGTCCTGATGGCTTCATCTGACCGGGATCTTCAGCTCTCGCTGGATCGGTTCGCAGCCGAGTGTGAAGCGACCGGAATGAGAATCAGCACCTCCAAGTCCGAGTCCATGGTTCTCGCCCGGAAAAGGGTGGAATGCCATCTCCGGGTTGGGGAGGAGACCCTGCCCCAAGTGGAGGAGTTCAAATACCTAGGAGTCTTTTTCACGAGTGAGGGAAGAGTGGATCGTGAGATCGACAGGCGGATCGGTGCGGCGTCTTCAGTAATGTGGACGTTGTACCGATCCGTTGTGGTGAAGAAGGAGCTGAGCCGGAAGGTAAAGCTCTCAATTTACCGGTCGATCTACGTTCCCATCCTCACCTATGGTCATGATCTTTGGGTCATGACCGAAAGGACAAGATCACGGGTACAAGCGGCCCAAATGAGTTTGGGTCTCTCCCTTAGAGATAGGGTGAGAAGCTCTGCCATCCGGGAGGAACTCAAAGTAAAGCCGCTGCTCCTCAACATGGAGAGGAGCCAGAGGAGGTGAGGAGAATGTCACCCGAACGCCTCCCTAGGGAGGTGTTTAGGGCACGTCCAACCGGTAGGAGGCCACGGGGAAGACCCAGGACACGTTGGGAAGACTATGTCTCCCGGCTGGCCTGGGAACGCCTCGGGATCCCCCGGGAAGAGCTAGATGAAGTGGCTGGGGAGAGGGAAGTCTGGACTTTCCTGCTTAGGCTGCTGCTCCCGCGACCCGACCTCGGATAAGCGGAAGATGATGGATGGATGGATGGAATAATATTCATATTTTTTATTTTAAAAACCAATGCAATATGTGTATACAAAATATACATTAAGGCCTCCACTCAGTTATGATCCAGGGGACCCTGAAGGGTTTTGGTAAATAAATAAAAAAATAAAAAAAGTGTCATTATTCAGTATTATTTTAATTATTATTCAAGTTTTAAATATCTAGATCAACATTAGGAAGAAGAAAAAAAGAAAACAAGATATGCAATATTTTCACCCAATAACTTTTTTAGGTGTAATATTTGAGATTATATAATAATTGGAGCCTTAATTTTAGATTTTGATTCATTATTATTTTTTGAGCAATGACACTTAAAAACAAATCACACTAATAATTGGGGATCCAAGAGTGTCCTACTTATTAAAGTGTTCAAAAATAAATCATACTTTTTTTTAACTGTTTACTTTTAGCACAATAATCTGTAGATCAACTTCAATTATATCCGTCAATTCTAAATTTTATCGTCTACGTTTTTTGTTTGTATGTTTTAGGCCCTTCTTTAAAAAAAAAAAAAAACAGCTCAGTTTTTTATAAGGCAAACAAAATATGCAACATTTTCCCCCCAAAATATTTTAAAGTGGAATATTTAATGTGACGTCATTGAAGCTTTGAATAAGTCAATAATTCCAAATGACATTGATTCATTAGAGTAAGCATTGCAACATTTTCTTGTTACATTTCACCTTTTTGCTCTTTTGTACCACTTTTTAGGTTTTCTATTTTTTTTCCAATTGTATTCTTAAAATGTGCCGTGGGGCCGTTAAAAAATGACCCACGGGCCGCACTTTGGACACTCCTGACTTAAGTGTTGTACGTGTGTACAAATGTTTTAAAATGTATTTTTCTCTAAGATTATATTTCTCCTCTTTTTGAGAAGAATTGTTGTAAATTCTTGGCTAGCAGGTTATAGTTTGCTTTGTGTGTCATCTTAGCTGTTTGCAAACTCACTATGTCCTGGAATGTCACTATTTGATTCAATAAATAAAGGGTTTGTATGTTCTCTGTATCCAACATGATGTATTATTATAACTCATCTTTTTTGTAACACCCTCAATAAATGAAGTGTACTTTTGTACTTATTTCCAATATTGCTCCTCTCTGAGCTGCAACCTTATCGTGGTAGAGGAGTTTGCGTGTCCCAATGATCCTAGGAGCTATGTTGTCCGGGGGCATAAAGCCCCCTGGTAGGGTCTCCCAAGGCAAACAGGTTCTAGGTGAGGGATCAGACAAAGAGCAGCTCGAAGACCTTTATGAAGATGATAAACCATGGACCCAGATTTCCCTCGCCCGGACGCGGGTCACCGGGGCCCCCCTCTGGAGCCAGGCCCGGAGGTGGGGCACGATGGCGAGCGCCTGGTGGCCGGGCCTGTACCCATGGGGCCCGGCCGGGCACAGCCCGAAGAGGCAACGTGGGTCACCCCTCCAATGGGCTCACCACCCATAGCAGGGGCCATAAAGGTCGGGTGCATTGTGAGCTGGGCGACAGCCGAAGGCAGGGCACTTGGCGGTCCGATCCTCGGCTACAGAAGCTAGCTCTTGGGACGTGGAACGTCACGTCACTGGGGGGGAAAGAGCCTGAGCTAGTGCGCGAAGTCGAGAAATTCCGGCTGGATATAGTCGGACTCACTTCGACGCACAGCAAGGGCTCTGGAACCACTTCTCTCGAGAGGGATTGGACTCTCTTCCACTCTGGCGTTGCCGGCAGTGAGAGGCGACGGGCTGGGGTGGCAATTCTTGTTTCCCCCCGGCTCAAAGCCTGTACGTTGGAGTTCAACCCGGTGGACGAAAGGGTAGCCTCCCTCCGCCTTCGGGTGGGGGGACGGGTCCTGACTGTTGTTTGTGCTTATGCACCAAACAGCAGTTCAGAGTACCCACCCTTTTTGGGAACACTCGAGGGAGTACTGGAAAGTGCTCCCCCGGGTGATTCCCTTGTCCTACTGGGAGACTTCAACGCTCACGTTGGCAACGACAGTGAAACCTGGAGAGGCGTGATTGGGAAGAATGGCCGCCCGGATCTGAACCCGAGTGGTGTTTTGTTATTGGACTTTTGTGCTCGTCACAGTTTGTCGATAACAAACACCATGTTCAAACATAAGGGTGTCCATATGTGCACTTGGCACCAGGACACCCTAGGCCGCAGTTCCATGATCGACTTTGTAGTTGTGTCATCGGATTTGCGGCCTCATGTTTTGGACACTCGGGTGAAGAGAGGGGCGGAGCTTTCTACCGATCACCACCTGGTGGTGAGTTGGCTGCGATGGTGGGGGAGGATGCCGGACAGACCTGGGAGGCCCAAACGCATTGTGAGGGTCTGCTGGGAACGTCTGGCAGAGTCTCCTGTCAGACAAAGTTTCAATTCCCACCTCCGGAAGAACTTTGAACATGTCACGAGGGAGGTGCTGGACATTGAGTCCGAGTGGACCATGTTCCGCACCTCTATTGTCGAGGCGGCAGATCGGAGCTGTGGCCGCAAGGTAGTTGGTGCCTGTCGGGGCGGCAATCCTAAAACCCCTTGGTGGACACCAGCGGTGAGGGATGCCGTCAAGCTGAAGAAGGAGTCCTATCGGGTCCTTTTGGCTCATAGGACTCCGGAGGCAGTGGACAGGTACCGACAGGCCAAGCGGTGTGCAGCTTCAGCGGTCGCGGAGGCAAAAACTCGGACATGGGAAGAGTTCGGGGAAGCCATGGAAAACGACTTCCGGACGGCTTCGAAGCGATTCTGGACCACCGTCCGCCGCCTCAGGAAGGGGAAGCAGTGCACTATCAACACCGTGTATGGTGCGGATGGTGTTCTGCTGACCTCGACTGCGGATGTTGTGGATAGGTGGAAGGAATACTTCGAAGACCTCCTCAATCCCACCAACACGTCTTCCTATGAGGAAGCAGTGCCTGGGGAATCTGTGGTGGACTCTCCTATTTCTGGGGCTGAGGTCGCTGAGGTAGTTAAAAAGCTCCTCGGTGGCAAGGCCCCAGGGGTGGATGAGATCCGCCCGGAGTTCCTTAAGGCTCTGGATGCTGTGGGGCTGTCTTGGTTGACAAGACTTTGCAGCATCGCGTGGACATCGGGGGCGGTACCTCTGGATTGGCAGACCGGGGTGGTGGTTCCTCTCTTTAAGAAGGGGGACCGGAGGGTGTGTTCCAACTATCGTGGGATCACACTCCTCAGCCTTCCCGGTAAGGTTTATTCAGGTGTACTGGAGAGGAGGCTACGTCGGATAGTCGAACCTCGGATTCAGGAGGAACAGTGTGGTTTTCGTCCTGGTCGCGGAACTGTGGACCAGCTCTATACTCTCGGCAAGGTTCTTGAGGGTGCATGGGAGTTTGCCCAACCAGTCTATATGTGCTTTGTGGACTTGGAGAAGGCATTCGACCGTGTCCCTCGGGAACTCCTGTGGGGAGTGCTCAGAGAGTATGGGGTATCGGACTGTCTTATTGTGGCGGTCCGTTCCCTGTACGATCAGTGCCAGAGCTTGGTTCGCATTGCCGGCAGTAAGTCGAACACATTTCCAGTGAGGGTTGGACTCCGCCAAGGCTGTCCTTTGTCACCGATTCTGTTCATAACTTTTATGGACAGAATTTCTAGGCGCAGTCAAGGCGTTGAGGGGTTCCGGTTTGGTGGCCACGGGATTAGGTCCCTGCTTTTTGCAGATGATGTGGTCCTGATGGCTTCATCTGACCGGGATCTTCAGCTCTCGCTGGATCGGTTCGCAGCCGAGTGTGAAGCGACCGGAATGAGAATCAGCACCTCCAAGTCCGAGTCCATGGTTCTCGCCCGGAAAAGGGTGGAGTGCCATCTCCGGGTTGGGGAGGAGACCCTGCCCCAAGTGGAGGAGTTCAAGTACCTAGGAGTCTTGTTCACGAGTGAGGGAAGAGTGGATCGTGAGATCGACAGGCGGATCGGTGCGGCGTCTTCAGTAATGCGGACGTTGTACCGATCCGTTGTGGTGAAGAAGGAGCTGAGCCGGAAGGCAAAGCTCTCAATTTACCGGTCGATCTACGTTCCCATCCTCACCTATGGTCATGAGCTTTGGGTCATGACCGAAAGGATAAGATCACGGGTACAAGCGGCCGAAATGAGTTTCCTCCGCCGTGTGGCGGGGCTCTCCCTTAGAGATAGGGTGAGAAGCTCTGCCATCCGGGAAAAACTCAAAGTAAAGCCGCTGCTCCTCCACATCGAGAGGAGCCAGATGAGGTGGTTCGGGCATCTGGTCAGGATGCCACCCGAACGCCTCCCTAGGGAGGTGTTTAGGGCACGTCCAACTGGTAGGAGGCCACGGGGAAGACCCAGGACACGTTGGGAAGACTATGTCTCCCGGCTGGCCTGGGAACGCCTCGGGATCCCCCGGGAAGAGCTAGACGAAGTGGCTGGGGAGAGGGAAGTCTGGGTTTCCCTGCTTAGGCTGTTGCCCCCGCGACCCGACCTCGGATAAGCGGAAGATGATGGATGGATGGATGGATGGATGATGGATGGAATAAGTCAGATACGTAACACTAGTGAGCAGTAGAGAATAGGAAGTCATTTTTGGTCTAGAACAGGGGTGTCCAAACTTTTTCCACTGAAAAATCAAAGCAAGCGGGGGCCATTTTGATATGTTTTTATTTCAAAAACCAATTCAATATATGTGTAAAAATATACATTTAGGCCTCCACTCAGGCTTGATCCCAGGGACCCCAAAGGATTTTGGTCGAAAAAATATTTAAAATGTGTCATTATTTTGTATTATTGTTCTTCAAGGTTTAAATCTGTAGATCAACATTAGGTCTATCTGTCAATGTAACGTTTTTAAAGATTTAAGTTGTATGCCCTTTTCGTCAAAGAAAACCCTGTTTTGTTATGGAAAAAACCCACAAACTATGCAAAAGCTTCCACCAATAGAATTTTAAAGTGGAATATTTGAGATTATAGAATAATTGGAGCCTTAAAAATGTCAACACATAACACCATTGATTTCAATTTATTATCATTTCTTTAGCAAAGACAAAAAAAAAAAAAAAAAAAAAAAATGCACTAAAATGATTGGGGATCCAAAAGGGTCCTACTGATTAAAAATATGTTTTTTATTTTTTTTTAACTTTAAACACAATCGTCTTGGGATCAACTTCAGATCCGTCTGTGAATTATAACTTTTATTGTTGTTTATGTTTTTTGTTTGTTCTTATTAGTCTTATTAGACTTTTGACAAGAACAAGAAAGTTTGATCATATTACGCCTATACTGTATATACCTTTATATACATATATACATACATATATACCTATACTGTATATACCTTTATATACATACATATATACCTATACTGTATATACCTTTATATACATATATACATACATATATACCTATACTGTATATACCTTTATATACATATATACATACATATATACCTATACTGTATATACCTTTATATACATATATACATACATATATACCTATACTGTATATACCTTTATATACATACATATATACCTATACTGTATATACCTTTATATACATATATACATACATATATACCTATACTGTATATACCTTTATATACATATATACATACATATATACCTATACTGTATATACCTTTATATACATATATACATACATATATACCTATACTGTATATACCTTTATATACATATATACCTATACTGTATATACCTTTATATACATATATACATACGTATATACCTATACTGTATATACCTTTATATACATATATACATACATATATACCTATACTGTATATACCTTTATATACATATATACATACGTATATACCTATACTGTATATACCTTTATATACATATATACATACATATATACCTATACTGTATATACCTTTATATACATATATACATACATATATACCTATACTGGCTCACCTGCACTGGCTTCCTGTGCACTTAAGATGTGACTTTAAGGTTTTACTACTTACGTATAAAATACTACACGGTCTAGCTCCATCCTATCTTGCCGATTGTATTGTACCATATGTCCCGGCAAGAAATCTGCCTTCAAAGGACTCCGGCTTATTAGTGATTCCTAAAGCCCAAAAAAAGTCTGCGGGCTATAGAGCGTTTTCCGTTCGGGCTCCAGTACTCTGGAATGCCCTCCCGGTAACAGTTCGAGATGCTACCTCAGTAGAAGCATTTAAGTCTCACATTAAAATTCATTTGTATACTCTAGCCTTTAAATAGACCTGCTTTTTAGACCAGTTGATCTGCCGCTTCTTTTCTTTTTTCTTCTATGTCCCCCCCTCCTTTGTGGAGGGGGTCCGGTCCGATGACCATGGATGAAGTACTGGCTGTCCAGAGTCGAGACCCAGGATGGACCGCTCGCCTGTGTATCGGTTGGGGACATCTCTACGCTGCTGATCCAACTCCGCTTGGGATGGTTTCTTGTGGACGGGACTCTGGCTGCTGTCTTGGATCCGCTTTGAACTGAACTCTCGCGGCTGTGTTGGAGCCACTATGGATTGAACTTTCACAGTATCATGTTAGACCCGCTCGACATCCATTGCTTTCGGTTTCCTAGAGGGGGGGGGGGTTGCCCACATCTGAGGTCCTCTCCAAGGTTTCTCATAGTCAGCATTGTCACTGGCGTCCCACTGGATGTGAATTCTCCCTGCCCACTGGGTGTGAGTTTTCCTTGCCCTTTTGTGGGTTCTTCCGAGGATGTCGTAGTCGTAATGATTTGTGCAGTCCTTTGAGACATTTGTGATTTGGGGCTATATAAATAAACATTGATTGATAGTCTGTTCTTTAGAAAAAAAAACAACTTGTTTTTTTTATATGGCAAACATTAAATATGCAACATTTCCCCCCAAAATATCTCAAAGTGGAATATTTGATTAATTATAATTTTTTTTAAAGAATATAACAGCCTGCATGGCAGCTTTGTGTTATTAGAGTAAACATTGCAACATTTTCTTGTTACATTTCACCCGTTTACTCTTTTATAACACTTTTTCAGATTTTTATTTTGAAATCGTATTTTTAGAATGTGCTTAGGGCCATTAAAAAATTACCTGCGAGCCGCACTTTGGACACCCCTGGTCCAGACCATGTTTGTCTTTATTCATTATTGAGGTGTTTCTTGCTACTTTATGTTGTATATTTTTTACATGACATTTCCAATTCGTTCTATCATCAATCATTATAGTTAGAAATGTGTTTTAATTTACTCTTTCAAATTCTATTCCGTTAAAAAAGTTAAAAGAGTCATTGAATGAAAAGTGAAACTATATTTGTCAGAGTTGAACATGTCAGTAATCAAAATGGTGGTGAAGATTGCAACGTTACCAAAGTCCAAAAGCACGACGACGCCACAACAAAAGTCAAGTCAAGCCTTTCAAATACATTTGTTCAATAATGTTACCGTAGTGACTTACATTTACTGACACCACCTTCTTCTCTCTTCTTCTTCTTCTTCTTTTATCCTAATGGCGCCTTTCTTCTTCCTTTTTATAGTGCCAGCACATGAAGTTGCCAGATGGGAAATGACACATTATTAACAGAGGCTTACATTGAATCACGTGACTCAAACAAGCGAGATAAAGAGACAATTTAGGGCGTAGCTGAAGTATTTCCTGCCAAACACTGAAGGATGACGTGAAACTAAAGTCAAAGTGAAAATCTCCTCTCTTGGTTTCAGTCTTTAGAATACTAACTGGCACATAAAGTGTGCTTAAGCTAAGTGTTGTATAGTTTTCTTCTCTGCAAGGTGAGATGATGATGACTTTGACAGCCAGAAGGAACAACTACAGCAGACAAATCATTGGAAAGTGTTTGCTGGCTCGAAGCAAACAATCCTTATCTACAATCAGTGGTGTTGGCAGAGTCATGTTGTAAACACCCCAGTCAGACTGTACTTTCCTAAGGAAGCCTCAGTTTCAACAACAAACAACACGCCAGACGCTCATCTTCCTTTTGTATCGTTTACTTATCAACGTAAGCCTTCAAAAACGTGAAACAATAAATAACCATGTGGGACCAAATGAATGGCAAAATAAAGCCAGTTCCCCTCCTAACTATATGAATGCGCATATTGCCCGTCCCCTTAAAAGGGGAGGGGGGGGGGGGGGGGGGTCGCACTAATATACAACGAAAACTTTAACTTTAGTCCTAACTTAAATAATAAATATTTTTTGAATTATATTTTATATAGCGCTTTTCTCTAGGGACTCAAAGCGCCTTACATAGTGAAACCCAATATCTAAGTTACAATTAAACCAGTGTGGGTGGCACTGGGAGCAGGTGGGTAAAGTGTCTTGCCCAAGGACACAACGACAGTGACTAGGATGGCGGAAGCGGGAATCGAACCTGCAACCCTCAAGTTGCTGGCACGGCCACTCTACCAACCGAGCTATGCTATAAATCGTTTGAGGTGCTTTCTATGAAGTCTGCCACCCGCTGCTTCTGTGCCTAGCCGTTATCTACCGGCCCCCAGGGCCCTATTCGGACTTTATTAGTGAATTCTCAGAGTTTGTTGCTGATCTAGTGACGCACGCCGATAATATAATTATAAGGGTGGGCGGCATGGCGTAGTGGGTAGAGCGGCCGTGCCAGAAACCTGAGGGTTGCAGGTTCGCTTCCCACCTATGGACATCCAAATCGCTGCCGTTGTGTCCTTGGGCAGGACACTTCACCCTTTGCCCCCGGTGCCTCTCACACTGGTGAATGAATGATGAATGAATGATAGGTGGTGGTCGGAGGGGCCGTAGGCGCAAACTGGCAGCCACGCTTCCGTCAGTCTACCCCAGGGCAGCTGTGGCTACAGATGTAGCTTACCACCACCAGGTGTGAATGAATGATGGGTTCCCACTTCTCTGTGAGCGCTTTGAGTATCTAACAATAGAAAAGCGCGATATAAATCTAATCCATTATTATTATTATCATAATGGGGGACTTTAATATCCATATGAATACCCCATCGGACCCACCGTGCGTGGCGCTCCAGATTATAATTGATAGCTGTGGTCTCACACAAATAATAAATGAACCGACGCATCGCAGCGGTAATACGATAGACCTAGTGCTTGTCAGAGGTATCACCGTTTCCAAAGTTATGATACTCCCGTATACTAAAGTAATGTCTGATCATTACCTTATAAAATTCGAAGTTCAGACTCATGTTCGGCAAGCTAATAGTAATAATAACTGCTATAGCAGCCGCAACATTAATGCTGCCACGACGACGACTCTGGCTGACCTACTGCCCTCGGTCTGAGGTCCTCTCCAAGGTTTCTCATAGTCAGCATTGTCACTGGCGTCCCACTGGATGTGAATTCTCCCTGCCCACTGGGTGTGAGTTTTCTTTGCCCTTTTGTGGGTTCTTCCGAGGATGTCGTAGTCGTAATGATTTGTACAGTCCTTTGAGACATTTGTGATTTGGGGCTATATAAATAAACATTGATTGATTGATTGAGTTTGTTGGAACAGGGGTTAGTGCCTCACAATACAAAGGTCCTGGGTTCAATTCTGCACTCTGGATCTTTCTGTGTGGAGTTTGCATGTTCTCCCCGTGAATGCGTGGGTTCCCTCCGGGTACTCCGGCTTCCTCCCACCTCCAAAGACATGCACCTGGGGATAGGCCCCTCCCACCTCCAAAGACATGCACCTGGGGATAGGTTGATTGGCAACACTAAATGGTCCCTAGTGTGTTAATGTTGTCTGTTTATCTGTGTTGGCCCTGTGATGTGGTGGTGACTTGTCCATGGTGTACCCTGCCATCCTACTTTTGTTGCACACATCTCGTAAAGAGGTTTACATAACATGTAATGCTGGCTCTTTGGTCAAACTGTTGCAAAAATGATGTTTTACGGACCGTCTTCAGGCAGCTTTCTGACCTTCTCGACAGGATGCACCGTTGGGTTTCACTATGTAAAGCGCTCTGAGTCACTAGAGAAAAAGCGCTATATAAATACAATTCACTTCACTTCCACAGCCTCTTCACTCTGTCAGCTTTGTTGTAGTTTTTGGCGCTTTCACAGCAAGTCTACTGATAGTTTTAGAACTGTACGCTACTTTGTATTAGAAATGGCAACAGCAGAAGATGCATGTGCATGTATGAGCCAGTCTGCACCGCCACAAGAAGACAGCAAATAAGAAGGAACTTATTGACTACAATGCTGGTTAATGTTAAAGGGGAACATTATCAGCAGACCTATGTAAGTGTCAATATATACCTTGATGGTGCAGAAAGAAGACCGTATATTTTTTTAACTGATTTCCGAACTCTAAATGGGTGAATTTTGGCGAATTAAACACCCTTCTGTTTATCGCGCTGGAGGCGATGACGTCAGAATGTGACGTCGCCGAGGTAACACACCCGCCATTTTAATTTTCACATTACAAACACCGGGTCTCAGCTCTGTTATTTTCCGTTTTTTTGACAATTTTTTGGAACCTTGGAGACATCATGCCTGGTGGGTGTGTTGTCGGAGGTTGTAACAACACTAACAGGGAGGGATTCAAGTTGCACCACTGGCCCCAAGATGCCAAAGTGTCTGCCGCCAGACCCCCATTGAATGTACCAGAGTGTCTCCACATTTGACCGGCGATGCTAAGACAGACATGGCACAGAGATGTATGGATAACCTGCAGATGCATTTGCAACGATAGTCAACGAAATCACAAAGGTGAGTTTTATTGATGTTGACTGCCAGCTAATCGATGCTAACATGCTACGCTAATCGATGCTAACATGCTATTTACCGGCGGTGCTAAAGCAGACATGGCACAGAGATGTATGGATAACCTGTAGATGCATTTGCAACTATATTACGTTTCCTTCCACCCACATTTAATGCGAAACAAACACTTACCAATCGACGGATTTAAGTTGCTCCAGCGTCAAAAGATGCGAAAGTCCTGATCGTTTGGTCCGCACATTTTACCGGCGATGCTAACGCAGCTATTCGGCCATGCTATGGCTATGAATAGCGTCAATAGCTATTTGCTCAATAGCTTCAGTTTCTTCTTCAATACTTTCATACTCCAACCATCTGTTTCAATACATGCGTAATCTGTTGAATCGCTTAAATCGCTGAAATCCGAGTTTGAATCCGAGCTAATGTTGCTATATCTTGCTGTGGTATTCCCATTGTTTGTTTACATTGGCAGCACTGTGTGACGTCACAGGGAAATGGCCAGTGTCTTCGCAGAGAGCCGAAAATAAGGCACTTTAAAGCTTTATTTAGGGATATTCCGAGACCGGTAACATTTTGAAAAAAACTTCAAAAAATACAACAAGCCACTGGGAACTGATTTTTATTGTTTTGAACCCTTTTGAAATTGTGATAATGTTCCCCTTCAACGGAGGACTCGCGCACAGTTCTTGTGGTAAAACTTGACCATATATGGAGGTACACGCCGACATCACACTGGGGAGAAACGTCACAAATGGGGAAAAATTCCAAATGGCTTGTTTGGAAGAAGTATGAAGAAGGGCGGGAATGTTTTATAAATATCTCTGCAGTGCCTCCATGGTTTGATTTCACATTTTGGGACTTATGTGCATCTCAAACACACAAAACAATTACCTTAAGGTATATGAGAGTCCATTTAATTTTTAAAAAAACACACTGTTGTTGATATATTTCATATGATGTTTTTCCTAAGACAACCGTCATATATTTTTAAACTGTTAGTTTTTTTTAGTGTTACAGGTTTTTATTTTCAAGTTACAGATTTCCAGATTCAGTTCTGTTCCCCCCGACTTCCATCCAACTGTAGTCTGCTCTCACGCCAAGACAAGCTCAGAGGGTGAAAATAAACAAACTGAATATTGTTTTAAGTACAGCGTGAAGTGAAGTGAATTATATTTATGTAGCGCTTTTTCTCTAGTGACTCAAAGCGTTTTACATAGTGAAACCCAATATCTAAGTTACATTTAAAGCAGTGTGGGTGGCACTGGGAGCAGGTGGGTAAAGTGTCTTGCCCAAGGACACAACGGCAGTGACTAGGATGGCGGAAGCGGGAATTGAACCTGCAACCCTCAAGTTGCTGACACGGCCACTCTACCAACCGAGCTAAACCGCCCCTAAACAGCGTGTTTCTTGAAATCGATTAAGACTCATTTTAAAAGTTAATAGTATTATTTTAGCCTCCACATGCAAGTTGGTAGAATGGAGCTACAGCAGGGGTGTCCAAACTTTCTCCACTGAGGGCCGCACACGGAAAAATCAAAGCAAAAGGGGGCCATTTTGATATTTTTTATGTTAAACCCAATACAATATATGTGTAAAAAATATACATTTCGGCCTCCACTCAGGCTTGATCCCGGGGACCCTAAAGGGTTTGGGTCAAAAAATATAAAAAAATGTGTCATTATCCAGTATTATTATTAGGGTCCTTGGCCCATTGCAAAGGACTCCACAGGAGTCCTTTGCAATGGGCCAAGGACCCTATTGAAACTGGTGCGTTTTATTATTATTCCGCACCTATGCGCTGTAATTTGACCCCCTTAACATGCTTCAAAACTCACCAAATTTCACACACACATCGGTATGGCAAACCTTCCCAACTTATTAAGCAACCAAACCCCAAAATTGAAAATTGCGCGCTAGCGCCCCCTAGGAAAAAAAACAACAAAAACAGACTGATTGTAACTTCCGTTAGGAAAGTCGTAGAGACATGAAACAAAAACCTCTATGTAGGACTGACTTAGACCTAGATTTCATAATTTTACTTTCTAGGTCAAAAATCAACAAAAATTTTGCAAAAACCCATTCAAAGCAAAATTTTCGCAAAAAATGCTATTTTTGCCTCTTTGAGCTGTAATTTGACCCCCTTAAAATGCTTCAAAACTCACCAAACTTGGCACACACATCAGGACTGGCGAAAATCTAATGAAAAAAACCAAATCCCAATACTCAAAATTTCGCTGTAGCGCAATTTTTGAATAAAACACAGCAAAAACTGCTCCTAGGAAGAAAACACAAACAAAACTGCTTGTAACTTCCAGTAGGAATGCCAGAAAGACATGAAACAAAAACTTATATGTAGGTCTCACTTAGACCTACATTTAGATGATTGACATCCTTCGGCAAAAATCAACAGGAAGTTAAAAATTACCCCTTCAAAATAAAAGTTTTGTAAAAACCCGTCACCTTTTTCAAACGTAAACTCCTCCGAGTGCGTTTGTCGTTTCGGCTTCAAACTCGCATGGGAGAGAAATTGAACCCTTTTGATTAAAACTATCCAACAAAGTTTTGATAACTACTCCGGTTTTGATTTTACGCGCCTTCAAAGAACCCCTGCGCAAAGTTTCCAAAAAAATTTCATTTTTGCCTCTTTGAGCTGTAATTTGACCCCCTTAAAATGCTTCAAAGTGCAAGTTAGAGCTCTACTATGCAAAGCGAAAGCCATTTATCAACAACATCCAGAAACGCTGATCTGTAATTTGACCCCCTTAACATGCTTCAAAACTCACCAAATTTTACACACACATCAGGACTTGCGAAAATTGCCATCTAATAAAAAACCAAACCCCAAAAGTCAAAATTGCGCTCCAGCGCCCCCTAAGAAAAAACCCAGACAAAACTGCTTGTAACTTCTGTTAGGAATGTCGTAGAGACATGAACAAAGACCTCTATGTAGGTCTGACTTAGACCAGGGCTTGGCAGCGGCCAAAGGCGGACCCGACCAACACTGCTTGCAGCTTTAATTTTTATTATTATCCAAGTTTTAAATCTCTAGATCAGGGGTGTCAAACTCAAATACAGAGTGGGCCAAAATTTAAAAGTGAACAAAGCCGTGGGCCAAGGTTAAACAAATTAACCTTTTAATAGGGACCCAAACAAGTTTTACAATGAATATTGAACAAGCAATGCTTAAATAGGGCAGCACGGTGGTAGAGGGGTTAGTGCATCTGCCTCACAATACGAAGGTCCTGAGCAGTCCTGGGTTCAATCCCGGGCTCGGGATCTTTCTGTGTGGAGTTTGCATGTTCTCTCCGTGACTGCGTGGGTTCCCTCCGGGTACTCCGGCTTCCTCCCATGGAACAGGCAGAGCTTATACAACGTAATCGTGCAAAATCAACTTTCAAAAAACAAACGAAAAAACATCAGTGATATATTAAATGAAACGTAATTTAAAAAATGAATGCCTCTTTTCTATTTGAAGCTTTCTGAGGTAAATATCAACATTAACTTTTTCCGCAGGCTAATAAATTGGAAAATAAAATCAAAATTAGGTGGGCGGGGTTTGGTGTTAGCGGGGGTCGTATATTGTAGCATTCCGGAAGAGTTAGTGCTGCAAGGGGTCCTGGGTATTTGTTCTGTTGTGTTTATGTTGTGTTACGGTTCAGGTGTTCTCCCGAAATGTGTTTTGTCATTCTTGTTTGGTGTGAGTTC
This sequence comes from Nerophis ophidion, assembly GCF_033978795.1. NCBI lineage: Eukaryota > Metazoa > Chordata > Actinopteri > Syngnathiformes > Syngnathidae > Nerophis > Nerophis ophidion. The sequence goes on along the minus strand of NC_084633.1, from coordinate 41,159,464 downwards.
ACATTGTGGTGCATATTTGTAACAATGTTAAAGTTGTTTATACGGCCACCCTCAGTGTGACCCGTATGGCTGTTGACCAAGTATGTGTGTGTGAAAGCCGCATATATTATGTGACTTGGCCAGCACGCTGTTTATATGGAGGAAAAGAGGACGTAACGGCATGTTGTAGAGGACAGCGCCTTTAAGGCACGCTCCCAATATTGTTGTCCGGGTGGAAATCGGGAGAATGGTTGCCCAGGGAGATTTTCGGGAAGGGCACTAAACTTCGGGAGTCTCCTGGGAAAATCGGGAGGGTTGGCAAGTATGAGTATTAGCAGTAAATGTGGTCTTACCGGCGGGCCAGCTCTAATGTTAATTTGCTATTGCCTCAAGGGCCAAATGAAATTAAACGGCGGGCCCTATTTGGCCCCTGGGCCAGAGTTTGACACCCATGCACTAGATCAACATCAGGTCCATCTGTCAATATAATGTTTTTAAAGATTTAAGTTGTATGCTCTTTTTGTCAAAGAAAACCCAGTTTTTTTTATGTAAAAAACACAAAATATGTAATATTTTTACCCAGCAACATTTTTAAGTGGAATATTTGAGATTATGTAATAATTGGAGCCTTAAAAATGTCAATAACTCACAACAACATTGACACTTAAAAACAATTCAATTTTGGGGATCCAAAAGGGTCCGACTCATTAAAGTTTAAAAAAATAAATTATACATTTTTTTAACTGTTTACTTTTAAAACAATGATCTCGAGATCAACTTCAGATCTATCCGTCAATTTTATAAGTAGTATTGCTGTTTAGGTTTTGTGTTTGTTCTTTATAATAATAATGGATTAGATTTATATAGCGCTTTTCAAGACCCTCAAAGCGCTTTACAGTGAGAACTGACAACCCATCATTTATTCACTACATATCCACACATTGATGGTGATACATTTGAGATGGAAATCTGGTAAAACTGTCGCCGTCATGTGACAATAGGAAGTAATAAAAAATTGTGTCGGACATATTTGAGTGACGGATTGAAGAAGTCAGAGTTGACCTTTCAGGCCCTTTTTAAAAAAACAAACCAAAACAGATTACTTTTTTTATACAGCAAACACAAAATATGAAACATTTTCCCCAAAGTGGAATATTTAATGTGACGTTATTGGAGCCTTGAATAAGTCAATAATTCATAATGATGTTGATTTTGATTCATTATTATTTTTTAAACAGAGAAACAGCCTGCATGGCAGCTTTGTGTTATTAGAGTAAACATTGCAACATTTTCTTGTTACATTTCGCAAATGGCCCCCGGGACGCACTTTGGACACCCCTGATGCTCCAGTGTTGGATTATTGTGGTGAAACAGCGCCTGTTGCTGGCGGTAGGTGGTACTGCAGGTTGCTGTATGTGTGCCACGTCATTTTGACTGCTCTTCAAATGTTCACTGCCTGTTTCTAGATTTTATGTTGTCATTTATACATCCATCCATTTTCTACCGCTTATTCCCTTTCAGGGTCGCGGGGGGCGCTGGCGCCTATCTCAGCTACAATCGGGCGGAAGGCGGGGTACACCCTGGACAAGTCGCCACCTCATCACAGGGCCAACACAGATAGACAGACAACATTCACACTCACATTCACACACTAGGGACCATTTAGTGTTGCCAATCAACCTATCCCCAGGTGCATGTCTTTGGAGGTGGGCGGGGCTTATCCTTAGGTGCATGTCTTTGGAGGTGGGAGGGGCCTATCCCCGGGTGCATGTCTTTGGAGGTGGGAGGAGTCTATCCCCAGGTGCATGTCTTTGGAGGTGGGAGGGGCCTATCCCCAGGTGCATGTGTTTGGAGGTGGGAGGAGTCTATCCCCAGGTGCATGTCTTTGGAGGTGGGAGGGGCCTATCCCCAGGTGCATGTCTTTGGAGGTGGGAGGGGCCTATCCCCAGGTGCATGTCTTTGGAGGTGGGAGGAAGCCGGAGTACCCGGAGGGAACCCACGCATTCACGGGGAGAACATGCAAACTCCACACAGAAAGATCCCGAGCCTGGATTTGAACCCAGGACTGCAGGACCCTCGTATTGTGAGGCAGACGCACTAACCAACGATTGTTATTTGTTGTCAGTCCAAAATATACTTAAAGCGACAGTTTATAGACGATTGCACTTTCACTGTCTGTTATACCCATTTGATTGTAGTCTCTTACTGACACCTAGTGGCGATATGAAAACACTACACCTCATTAGTTTGGCCACTGAGAAGTAGGCAAGTTGTGTCAGCTCTTACAAGCCTTGGAAAATATAAGTCTGGAGGTAAACTGTTTAACTTGTTCTTATAACTCAATATTAAAGGCCTACTGAAGTGAGATGTTCTTATTTAAACGGGGATAGCAGCTCCATTCTATGTGTCATACTTGATCATTTCCAAATATTGCCATATTTTTGCTGAAAGGATTTAGTAGAGAACATCCACGATAAAGTTGGCAACTTTTGGTCGCTAATAAAAAAGCCTTGCCTGTACCGGAAGTAGCAGACGATGTGCGCGTGACGTCACGGGTTGTGGAGCTCCTCACATCTGAACATTGCTTCCAATCATGGCCACCAGCAGCAAGAGCAATTCGGACCGAGAAAGCGACGATTTCCCCATTAATTTGAGCAAGGGTGAAAGATTCGTGGATGAGGAAAGTGAAAGTGAAGGACTAGGAAAAAAAAAAAAGACGAGGGCAGTGAGAGCGATTCAGATGTCATTAGAAACATTTACTAGGATAATTCTGGAAAATCCCTTATCTGCTTATTGTGTTACTAGTGTTTTAGTGAGATTATATGGTCGTACCTGAAATTTGGAGGGGTGTGGCGACCGCCAGTGTCTCTGAGGAAAGCCACGTTTCTTGACGAGGCGAAGGCAGCCGTTGGGGCCGGGCTGAGCTCCCCGCCCCCCTCCTCTGCGGTGGAAACATCCCACGTTCAGGGTCAGCCGGTCGGAGGAGGCAACAGAATCCACAACTGCTTCTTTGACAGGTGCACGAGGAACGACGCAAGCTATCCGCTTATGTCTAGAGTAAGAGCCGACTTATTACCACAATCTTCTCACCCAAACCTATGGTAGGGAACCATGTTTGCTTGACCGCTCTGTTCCATAGTAAAGCTTCACCGTCATCTTTAGGGAATGTAAACAAATAAACACGGATGTGTTTGTGTTGCTAAAGGCAGCCGCAATACACCGCTTCCCACCTACATCTTTCTTCTTTGACGTCTCCATTTTTAATTGAACACATTGTAAAAGATTTAGCAGAATACTGTGGAATTATGCGATTAAAGCAGACTACTTATAGCTGGGAACGGGCTGGAACAACATGTCCGCTACAATCCATGACGTAACGCGCACGCATCATCATACGTGTCATCATACCGCAACGTTTTCAACAGGATACTTTGTGCGAAATTTAAAATTGCAATTTAGTAAACTAAAGCGGCCGTATTGGCATGTGTTGCAATGTTAATATTTCATCATTGATATATAAACTATCAGACTGCGTGGTGGCTAGTAGTGGCTTTCAGTAGGCCTTTAATGTGGAAAGTGGTTCAATTTGATAGTAAGATGTTCATTGAAAAATGATTTTTGTCCACTGTTTCAAATTCAATGGATGTTTTGAGGACTTAAAATGGCGGCCAGTCATATATTTCCACCATGGAGATAGTTTGAAGACTCAGCAATATTTGTTTGCTGATAGTACTGTATATATTTGTGTGAAGCTAATATTTACATATTGTGGATTACATTTCATTATGTTATTTGAATCATAGCTTGTATTTCAGTTTTACAAAAAATAAAAGTCCAGTGCAAGACAAAAGTAAAGATACTAAAAAGACAAAGCAAGAACAACAATAAAGCAGCGATGGATGGGACTGAATTTTGCTGGTGTTTCCTGCCTTTACCCTTTCAACATATCTTTACCTGCACATTACCTACAGTTGTGATCAAAATTATTCAACCCCCACACAATTTTGGTGTTTTAGCAAGTTGGACATTTATTCCGTATTTTGTTTATAGTCATATCAAATAAAGATGTGTCAAATAGACAAATGCAACTTGAATTACAACATTATATTTTGTAACATACCAAACAGTGTCATTTCTCTTAATATCTCATTGACAAAATGATTGAACCCCTTGAAGATCATAACTCTTAAGAAGAGAATTTGAATAAGGTCTTTTCAATCAGGTGTTGAAAACACCTGTAGATGTGATTAGAACCATAACGAGCAACAATTAAACTGATTGAAAAAGACTGTGACGCTCAGCTCCTTGTAGATGGTCAATGGTGTATTTGCAACATGGTGAAGTCCAGGGAGTGGTCAAAGAAGTCAAGAGAGGAGGTCATTTCTCTTCATAAGAAAGGATATTGTTGAGATCCTCCACATATTATTGTTTATTGTTCCATTTTTATTTTCACTCTCCGTCTGATCCTATTATTTCCTGTTTAAGTCGGTCACCATGGTAGCTTATCAGTTTCACCTGTTTCTCACGGCCCTGCACACCTGTCCTCACTAATCACCTGGCTTATATAAGCCTGCATCTTTTGTTGTTCAGTCTGGGATCCAAATTTGTTTATACACAACGGTACGTCTGCTTTGCGCTTTTGCTTCCATGCAATTCCTGTATCGTTCTCGCGAGCTCTCACGCTGCGCAATTTTATTCAATCTTAGCTCTCATGCTAAATGTTTTGTTTTCCCCTTTGTGTGCCTATGTGCCATTTTAGTTAACTATTTGTTTATCCTAGCTTTCATGCTAGCCTCTTTTGTTTGCCTTTTCTTAGCTCCAGTATTTTTGTTCTCTAGCACTTTTTGTTAGTTATTAGCGGTTATTCATCCTCTTCTTAAAAGACCTAACCTCGATCCTGACCTCATGGTAAACTACCGACCGGTGTCTCACCTTCCCTTTATTTCAAAAATCCTCGAAAAACTTGTTGCGGAGCAGTTAAATGAACACTTAGCGTCTAACAATCTATGTGAAACCACATAGACAGCCCTCGCAAAAATGACTAATGATCTATTGCTAACGATGGATTCTGATGCGTCATCTATGTTGCTGCTCCTCGATCTTAGCGCTGCTTTCGATACCGTCGATCATAATATTTTATTAGAGCGTATCAAAACACGAATTGGTATGTCAGACTTAGCCCTGTCTTGGTTTAACTCTTATCTTACTGATAGGATGCAGTGTGTCTCCCATAACAATGTGACCTCGGACTATGTTAAGGTAACGTGTGGAGTTCCCCAGGGTTCGGTCCTTGGCCCTGCACTCTTCAGCATCTACATGCTGCCGCTAGGTGACATCATACGCAAATACGGTGTTAGCTTTCACTGTTATGCTGATGACACCCAACTCTACATGCCCCTAAAGCTGACCAACACGCCGGATTGTAGTCAGCTGGAGGCGTGTCTTAATGAAATTAAACAATGGATGTCCGCTAACTTTTTGCAACTCAACGCCAAAAAAACGGAAATGCTGATTATCGGTCCTGCTAGACACCGACCTCTATTTAATAATACAACTCTAACATTTGACAACCAAACAATTAAACAAGGCGACACGGTAAAAAATCTGGGTATTATCTTCGACCCAACTCTCTCCTTTGAGGCACACATTAAAAGCGTTACTAAAACGGCCTTCTTTCATCTCCGTAATATCGCTAAAATTCGCTCCATTCTGTCCACTAAAGACGCTGAGATCATTATCCATGCGTTTGTTACGTCTCGTCTCGACTACTGTAACGTATTATTTTCGGGTCTCCCCATGTCTAGCATTAAAAGATTACAGTTGGTACAAAATGCGGCTGCTAGACTTTTGACAAGAACAAGAAAGTTTGATCACATTACGCCTGTACTGTATATACCTTTATATACATATATACATACATATATACCTGTACTGTATATACCTTTATATACATATATACATACATATATACCTATACTGTATATACCTTTATATACATATATACATACATATATACCTATACTGTATATACCTTTATATACATACATATATACCTATACTGTATATACCTTTATATACATATATACATACATATATACCTATACTGTATATACCTTTATATACATACATATATACATATACTGTATATACCTTTATATACATATATACATACATATATACCTATACTGGCTCACCTGCACTGGCTTCCTGTGCACTTAAGATGTGACTTTAAGGTTTTACTACTTACGTATAAAATACTACACGGTCTAGCTCCATCCTATCTTGCCGATTGTATTGTACCATATGTCCCGGCAAGAAATCTGCCTTCAAAAGACTCCGGCTTATTAGTGATTCCCAAAGCCCAAAAAAAGTCTGCGGGCTATAGAGCGTTTTCCGTTCGGGCTCCAGTACTCTGGAGCCACCTCAGTAGAAGCATTTAAGTCTCACCTTAAAACTCATCTGTATACTCTAGCCTTTAAATAGACTCCCTTTTTAGACCAGTTGATCTGCCGTTTCTTTTCTTTTTCTCCTATGTCCCACTCTCCCTTGTGGAGGGGGTCCGGTCCGATCCGGTGGCCATGTACTGCTCGCCTGTGTATCGGCTGGGGACATCTCTGCGCTGCTGATCAGCCTCCGCTTGGGATGGTTTCCTGCTGGCTCCGCTGTGAACGGGACTCTCGCTGCTGTGTTGGATCCGCTTTGGACTGGACTCTCGCGACTGTGTTGTATCCATTGTGGATTGAACTTTCACAGTATCATGTTAGACCCGCTCGACATCCATTGCTTTCCTCCTCTCCAAGGTTCTCATAGTCATCATTGTCACCGACGTCTCACTGGGTGTGAATTTTTCCTTGCCCTTATGTGGGCCTACCGAGGATGTCGTAGTGGTTTGTGCAGCCCTTTGAGACACTAGTGATTTAGGGCTATATAAGTAAACATTGATTGATTGATTGATACCTTTTGCTGTGTTCAATTTTCGATGCATACTCGAGGGAATCGAAACCCGGCATCACAATGCCGAACAGGCGTAACAGATATGGATATAAGAAAATAGCAAAGACATTACACATTCCAAGAGACACAGTTGGGAGCATAATTCCAAGTTTAAAGCTAAAGGCACAGTGGAAACACGACCTGGGCGTGGTAGAAAGAGGATGCTGTGTGCGTACAGTGGTGAAAAACCCCCGGGTAACAGCTGAGGAACTACAACAGGACATTGCAGAGGGGGGAAGGCAGGTTTGGTCCCAGACAATAAGGCGCGCACTACGAGATGAAGGCCTCCATGCCAGAACTCCCAGGCGCACCCCACTTCTGACTACCAGGCACAAGAAAATAGATTCCAGTATGCCAAAAATCATCTGGACAAACCCCAAAGGTTTTGGGAAACTGTTCTATGGATTGATGAGACAAAAGTGGAACTCTTTGGGCTTATGAATCAACGTTATGTCTGGAGGAGAAAAAATGAAGCTTAGAAAGAGAAGAACACCTTGCCTACTGTTAAGCATGGTGGGGGGTCAATCATGCTCTGGGGATGTTTCTCTGCCTCAGGTACCGGGAATCTCCAGCGCGTTCAAGGCATTATGAATTCTATTTCCTAGCAGGATATATTAGCTGCAAATGTCATGAAGTCAGTGAGGAAGCTGAGGCTTGGGAGACGTTGGACCTTCCAACAGGACAAGGATCCCAAGCATACCTCCAAATCAACATCAGAGTGGTTGCAGAAGAAGGGCTGGAAGACTCTGGAGTGGCCTTCACAGTGGCCAGACCTAAATCCTCTAGAAAAGCTGTGGTGGGACTTGAAGAAGGCAGTTGCAGCACGCAAGCCCAAGAATATGAATGAACTGGAGGCCTTTGCCCAAGAGGAATGGGCTAAAATACCTGTAGGTTGTTGCAAGAAGCTTATGTATCACCTTTGAAGGATGTCATTACTGCCAAAGGCTGTTCTACTAAGTACTAAAGATGCATGGAACTAGGGGCTTGAATCATTTTGTCAATGAGATGTTAAGACAAATGTCCTTTTTTGGTATTTTGTAAAATACAGTGTTACAATTTCAGTTGCATTTGTCTATTTGACACATCTTTATTTGATATGACTATAAACAAAATACGGAATAAATGTCCAACTTGCTAAAACACCAAAATTGTGTGGGGGTTGAATCATTTTGATCACAACTGTACCTTCTCTGTATGCTGGAGTCAAACTGGTGCCTCCTTCTTTCACCCAGTCAACATATCTTTACCCGCACATTACCTACCTTCTCTGCATTGTGTGGTCACGCTGATGCTTCCTGCTTTTAAGCGGCCATCTTGAGACGGCAGCAGCATCAACGTGGAAGTTCTTTGAAGGCTCGTAAAATCAAAACTGTAGGAGTTAAAAAAAAAACTTTGCGCAACTTTTAATCAGAAGGGTTCAATCTCTTTCCTGTGCGAGTTTGAAGCCGACACGACAAACGCGCTCAGAGGAGATAATGTTTGAAAAAAGGTGACGGGTTTTTCAAAACTTTTGTTTTGAAGGGGTGATTGCCAACTTCCTGTTGATTTTTGCTGAATGTAGGTCTAAATGAGACCTACATAGAGGTTTTTGTTCCATGTCTCTATGACATTCCTAACGGAAGTTACAAGCAATTTTGTATGTTTTGACCTAGGGGGCGCTAGAGCGCAATTTTGAGTTTTGGGTTTTTGATTATATCGCAATTTTCGCCAGTCCTGATGTTTTCATGTCTCTACGACATTCCTACCGGAAGTTTTAAGCAGTTTTGTCTGTGTTTTCTTCCCAAGAGCAGTTTTGTCTGTGTTTTATTCCTAGGGGGCGCTAGAGCGCAATTTTGGGTTTTGGGTTGTTGTTTTTTTTTTTTATAAGAATGCAATTTTCACCAGTCCTGATGTGTGTGTCAAGTTTGGTGAGTTTGGAAGCATTTTAAGCGGGTCAAATTACAGCTCAAAGAGGCAAAAATGACATTTTTTAGGGAACTTTTGATTTGAAGGGGTTTTTGCAAACTTCCTGTTGATTTTTGCTGAAGGAGGCCATTGTATGAAATCTAGGTCTGGGTCAGACCTACAGAGAGGTTTTTGTTTCATGTCTCTATGACATTTCTAACGGAAGTTACAAGCAGTTTTGTCTGTGTTTTTTCCTAGGGGGCGCTAGAGCTCAATTTTGAGTTTTGGGTTGTTTTTTTTTTTATAAGAATGCAATTTTCACCAGTCCTGATGTGTGTGTCAAGTTTGGTGAGTTTTGAAGCATTTTAAGCGGGTCAAATTACAGCTCAAAGAGGCAAAAATTACATTTTTTTAGGGAACTTTTGTTTTGAAGGGGTTTTTGCAAACTTCCTGTTGATTTTTGCTGAAGGAGGCCATTGTATGAAATCTAGGTCTAGGTCAGACCTACAAAGAGGTTTTTGTTTCATGTCTCTATGACATTTCTAACGGAAGTTACAAGCAGTTTTGTCTGTGTTTTTTCCTAGGGGGCGCTAGAGCGCAGTTTTGAGTTTTTGATTATATCGCAATTTTCGCCAGTCCTGATGTGTGTGTTAAATTTGGTGAGTTTTGAAGCATGTTAAGGGGGTATAATAATAAATAATAATAATAATAATAAAACCTTAGAAATTCAATAGTGTCCTCTGTCCCAAAGGGACATCGGTTCCTAATAAAGAGCCTGGATGGATTCATCTTCTTTGGAACTTTAATAGACGTCTTGGATAGTTTGTTATCTGTCTGCCAGGCTGTATAACACCAACACCTACAGTGAGGGCAGAACACTTTATTAAAGTCATTTTTCATGTCATTTGACTAACGAGAGCCTAACTGTACTTTTCAGTATTTTACTCATTTGTTTCATAGTTTGCATTTGCTTTATTGACATACATTTTAATAGTATTTGGTCAAAGTTTATAATTGAGTAAAATAACAGGAAGTGTAAAGGAGAGCGAGGTCACAGAAGGACTCTGAAGGTCGTCCTCACTGAAGTCAACAAGTATTCATCACAATAATGATCTCAGATGCTATTTTCTGCTGCCTTTTGCTTTGTTGTTATTTTGCCACGGAGAGTCAGAGCCCCTTTTTTAAAGCCTCATTGTGTATTTTAGGGAAAAAGTTGAAATGCAAAGATTTTGCTCACCTTCAATCAATCAATCAATGTTTACTTATATAGCCCTAAATCACTAGTGTCTCAAAGGGCTGCACAAACCACTACGACATCCTCGGTAGGCCCACATAAGGGCAAGGAAAACTCACACCCAGTGGGACGTCGGTGACAATGATGACTATGAGAACCTTGGAGAGGAGGAAAGCAATGGATGTCGAGCGGGTCTAACATGATACTGTGAAAGTTCAATCCACAATGGATCCAACACAGTCGCGAGAGTCCAGTCCAAAGAGGATCCAACACAGCAGCGAGAGTCCCGTTCACAGCGGAGCCAGCAGGAAACCATCCCAAGCGTAGGCGGACCAGCAGCGCAGAGATGTCCCCAGCCGATACACAGGCGAGCAGTACATGGCCACCGGATCGGACCGGACCCCCTCCACACGGGAGAGTGGGACATAGAAGAAAAAGAAAAGAAACGGCAGATCAACTGGTCTAAAAAGGGAGTCTATTTAAAGGCTAGAGTATACAAATGAGTTTTAAGGTGAGACTTAAATGCTTCTACTGAGGTGGCATCGCGAACTGTTACCGGGAGGGCATTCCAGAGTACTGGAGCCCGAACGGAAAACGCTCTATAGCCCGCAGACTTTTTTTGGGCTTTGGGAATCACTAATAAGCCGGAGTCCTTTGAAGGCAGATTTCTTGCCGGGACATATGGTACAATAAGCTTCATCCTTTCTCTCGGGCTTTCAACCTCTTCCCTCTCCTGCTTGCTTCTTTCTCTTTACTTTCTTCTTGCTCTGCTCTCCAAATCTAAACATTGGAACTATTTAACTGGCCTCAACCAATTTGACAAGATCTTTGGTTTGGGGGAACCTGCTTGTGGTGACGGAGCGCTTGTTGCTGGACAGACCGCAGACTCTTGGGAGAAGAAGGAGTGACGCGTTCCTGCCGACCTTCCAGTGGAGGTGAAGATGTCTACTTATTTGGAATGATGACAACAGGACTTCTGCTGATTGGAGTAAGCCTTGCTTTGGTTTGTCCACAAACTGGAAGTTGCTGGCAGTCTTCAAAGTAGCCCAAATGATTGGAGGATGCGGGAAGAACTGTGGATCACATCGGACTGTCTGCCCTGCAGGATGAATTTGAGGACCAGTCAAGCACATTTTTATTTTCACCGGCATACAAAACATTCTTACTTGGATTGTTTCCCTGGCTTGGAGACTCTTCCGAGGGACAGTATGACGAAGACACAACAAACTCCATTCTTGTCTCTCATGGACACACACCTGTTGTTTTTGACTTTGGACTGACTGGCAAGAACAGCAAGGCCGCTGGACAGATACACACTGCAGGCTTACACACAAACATGCATCCACAAATTATATACGCCTAACATGTCTGACATGTAGAACACACACACACATATATATATATATATATATATATATATATATATATATATATATATATATATATATATATATATATATATACAAACCTATACATATGTGTACATATATTAATCTAATGCTATGGTTGGTTGAAGTTTCTACAGATGTGACACATCAGATTATAAAGATATCCTCCTTTCTCTTCACAACAGGTTTGAAAATATAACTGGATATTAAGAGTATGTCAAAGTTTGACTCCTTAAAGTTTTGTAATCAATCACAAATATCAAGCAGTGAAAATGCACCAAAAGTGGTGAAGTGAGGAGAGTGTTTTGTAGGAGATTTAAATGGGTGTCACCTGGAATTTGTATGATAGTTGGACATGTTTTATAATATCCACAAATTACAGCGAGCAGTTTGTGTTAAGTGTGACCATCTGTGTTGACTTTTTGTGTTGCTTGGATTTTTTTGTTTTTGCACCATGACTAGGGAAGGTTGTTTGGATCGTGTCATTTAATGCTTTGCTAATTTCATTACAATGTGCAATTCTTGGTCATTGACATACTTCACTAGCATTGATCACACATTCTGCGTAACAGACATATATTTAAATTTAATTTGAAAAACACTTTGTGGTGAAATTCCTTATTAAAGTCAGAAGGTCTTGCAGACCAGATTGAAGACGCCGTTGTTACCCGTTGTACATCATTCCAACATGTTGTTACCCCTGTTGTACATCATTCCAACATGTTGTTACCCCTGTTGTACATCATTCCAACATGTTGTTACCCCTGTTGTACATGATTCCAACATGTTACCCATGTTGTACATCATTCCAAAATGTTACCCATGTTGTACATCATTCCAACATGTTTCCCGTTGTACATCATTCCAACATGTTTCCCCTGTTGTACATCATTCCAACATGTTGTTACCCCTGTTGTACATCATTCCAACATGTTTCCCCTGTTGTACATCATTCCAACATGTTATGACCCCTGTTGTACATCATTCCAACATGTTATGACCCCTGTTGTACATGATTCCAACATGTTATGACCCCTGTTGTACATGATTCCAACATGTTACCCATGTTGTACATCATTCCAACATGTTGTTACCCATGTTGTACATCATTCCAACATGTTGTTACCCATGCTGTACATCATTCCAACATGTGTTTCCTATGTTGTACATCATTCCAACATGTTATGACCCCTGTTGTACATCATTCCAACATGTTATGACCCCTGTTGTACATCATTCCAACATGTTATGACCCCTGTTGTACATCATTCCAACATGTTGTTACCCCTGTTGTACATCATTCCAACATGTTGTTACCCCTGTTGTACATCATTCCAACATGTTTCCCCTGTTGTACATCATTCCAACATGTTATGACCCCTGTTGTACATGATTTCAACATGTTATGACCCATGTTGTACATGATTCCAACATGTTATGACCCCTGTTGTACATGATTCCAACATGTTATGACCCCTGTTGTACATCATTCCAACATGTTGTTACCCATGTTGTACATCATTCTAACATGTTTCCTATGTTGTACATCATTCCAACATGTTATGACCCCTGTTGTACATGATTTCAACATGTTATGACCCCTGTTGTACATGATTCCAACATGTTATGACCCATGTTGTACATGATTCCAACATGTTACCCATGTTGTACATCATTCCAACATGTTGTTACCCATGTTGTACATCATTCTAACATGTTTCCTATGTTGTACATCATTCCAACATGTTACCCATGTTGTACATCATTCGAACACGTTTCCTATGTTGTACATCATTCTAACATGTTTCCTATGTTGTACATCATTCCAACATGTTGTTACCCATGTTGTACATCATTCCAACATGTGGTTTCCTATGTTGTACATCATTCCAACATGTGTTTCCTATGTTGTACATCATGCCAACATGTTGTACATCATTCCAACATGTGTTTCCTATGTTGTACATCATGCCAACATATCTCAAGCCTCAATGATCCAAACTCCTTTTTAGAGACTTCTCCTGCCTTCCTGCAGTGATTCTGACCTTCTGTCAGCAACATTTGACAACTTCCAGTCATGTGGAGATGTTCCATTTGGATTTCCCACAATGCACCTGTGATGATAAAGCGATGACGGCTTCCATTTCCCTCCTCCTCACCAGAGTCGACCTTGTGACCCGCCCGGTCTCTCCTCTCCTCCCCTCTCCTCCCGCTGGCGTGGTTACAGTTCGTTGCGAGAGCGAGAGATGCGAGGCCCTTTCCTGATTTCTTTCCTCTTCTCCTCCTTCCTCCTCCTCTTCTCCTCCTCCCTGAGGATCTTCTGGAAGGCCTCCGCCGTATGGAGCACCTGCAGTCGGGGGAGGGAGATCGCCATGACAACATGTGTAAACAACAACATGACAACAAGTGTAAACAGCAGATGGCTCTTCCACCTTTGATGCCGCCACACTAAATACATCATCAAAATGCTGCTGCTAGAGTCGGGACTAGAAGCAGGAAACATGACCATGTTAGTCTGCTGCTCAGAGAATAGACTTTAACACGGCAAGTCTTGCCACGGTCTACATGTCAGACATGTTAGGCTAGGTTCACATTGGAGTAGTGGAACTTCCACGCAAGTTCCTAAAAACATTTTATTTTCACCCGTTTTTCAGCTCCGTCGTCAAGTATTTATTCTGGAACCGTCTTTTATGGCAAATAATTATGAGGCTTATCGCTTTTTGATAACCTTCCGACCTGAGCGACCTTTCAACCCCAAGTAGAAGTGCTGTCTACTCCCAGCCGTCCATGGCGTTTCTACTCTTCATTCATCACTTTGAGCCACGTTTGTAAGTTTTACAATATAACTAAAACCATTCTGACCTACTAAAGTGTCCCACTTGGGATGTTTTCATGCATATTTGTACGCGCTATCGAGATGTAATCAGGCTAGCGTCATTAGCTAATATGCTAACACGTTTACGAGTGTCTGTGTGCTTATTATTAAGTTCCTAAAACATTTTATTTTCACCTGTTTTCTGCTCTGTCGTCGTCAACTATTTATTTTGTAACCGTCTTTTATGGCGAATAATAATGAGGCTTTTTGATGACCTTCTGGTCGGTTGAATACGACCTGGGCGACCTTTCAACCCCAAGTAGAAGTGCCCTTTACTTCTAGCCGTCCATGGCGTTTCTACTCTTCATTCACCACGCCGAGCCCCGTTTGTAAGTTTTACAATATAACTAAAACCATTCTGACCTACTAAAATGTCCCATGTGGGATTTTTCTTGCATATTTGTACGCGCTATCGAGATGTAATCAGGCTAGCGTCATTAGCTAATATGCTAACACGTTTACGAGTGTCTGTGTGCTTATTATTAAGTTCCTAAAACATTTTATTTCGACCTGTTTTTTGCTCCGATGTCAACTATTTATTTTGTAGCCGTCTTTTATAGGGAAATGCGGCCTGAGCATTCACAGAGGACGCATCGCAGATGCTTTTCCCCTTTTCCAGCCGTCCATGGCGTTTCTACTCTTCATTCATCACTCCGAGCCACGTTTGTAAGTTTTACAATATAACTAAAACCATTCCTACCTACTAAAATGTCCCATGTGTTATTTTTTCATGCATATTTGTACGCGCTATCGAGATGTAATCAGGCTAGCATCATTAGCTAATATGCTAACACGTTTATGAGTGTGTGTACTTATTATTAAGTTCCTAAAACATTTTATTTTCACCTGTTTTCTGTTCTGTCGTCGTCAACTATTTATTTGGTAACCATCTTTTATGGCGAATAATAATGACGCTTTTTGCTTTTTGATGACCTTCTGGTCGGTTGAATGCGACCTGAGCGACCTTTCAACCCCAAGTAGAAGTGCTGTGTACTCCCAGCCGTCCATGGCGTTTCTACTCTTCATTCATCACTTTGAGCCACGTTTGTAAGTTTTACAATATAACTAAAACCATTCTGACCTACTAAAATGTCCCATGTGTTATTTTTTCATGCATATTTGTACGCGCTATCGAGATGTAATCAGGCTAGCGTCATTAGCTAATATGCTAACATGTTTATGAGTGTTCAAATTAAGTTCCTAAAACATTTTATTTCCACCTGTTTTTTGCTCGGATGTCAACTATTTATTTTGTAGCCGTCTTTTATAGGGAAATGCGGCCTGAGCATTCACAGAGGACGCATCGCACATGCTTTTCCCCTTTTCCAGCCGTCCATGGCGTTTCTACTCTTCATTCATCACTCCGAGCCACGTTTGTAAGTTTTACAATATAACTAAAACCATTCTGACCTACTAAAATGTCCCACTTGGGATGTTTTCATGCATATTTGTAAGCGCTATCGAGATGTAATCAGGCTAGCATCATTAGCTAATATGCTAACAGGTTTATGAGTGTGTGTACTTATTATTAAGTTCCTAAAACATTTTATTTTCACCTGTTTTCTGCTCTGTCGTCGTCAACTATTTATTTTGTAACCTTCTTTTATGGCGAATAATAATGAGGCTTTTTGCTTTTTGATGACCTTCTGGTCGGTTGAATGCGACCTGGGCGACCTTTAAACCCCAAGTAGAAGTGCCCTTTACTTCTAGCCGTCCATGGCGTTTCTACTCTTCATTCACCACTCCGAGCCACGTTTGTAAGTTTTACAATATAACTAAAACCATTCTGACCTACTAAAATGTCCCATGTGGGATTTTTCTTGCATATTTGTACGCGCTATCGAGATGTAATCAGGCTAGCGTCATTAGCTAATATGCTAACACGTTTACGAGTGTCTGTGTGCTTATTATTAAGTTCCTAAAACATTTTATTTCGACCTGTTTTTTGCTCCGATGTCAACTATTTATTTTGTAGCCGTCTTTTATAGGGAAATGCGGCCTGAGCATTCACAGAGGACGCATCGCAGATGCTTTTCCCCTTTTCCAGCCGTCCATGGCGTTTCTACTCTTCATTCATCACTCCGAGCCACGTTTGTAAGTTTTACAATATAACTAAAACCATTCCTACCTACTAAAATGTCCCATGTGTTATTTTTTCATGCATATTTGTACGCGCTATCGAGATGTAATCAGGCTAGCATCATTAGCTAATATGCTAACACGTTTATGAGTGTGTGTACTTATTATTAAGTTCCTAAAACATTTTATTTTCACCTGTTTTCTGTTCTGTCGTCGTCAACTATTTATTTGGTAACCATCTTTTATGGCGAATAATAATGACGCTTTTTGCTTTTTGATGACCTTCTGGTCGGTTGAATGCGACCTGAGCGACCTTTCAACCCCAAGTAGAAGTGCTGTGTACTCCCAGCCGTCCATGGCGTTTCTACTCTTCATTCATCACTTTGAGCCACGTTTGTAAGTTTTACAATATAACTAAAACCATTCTGACCTACTAAAATGTCCCATGTGTTATTTTTTCATGCATATTTGTACGCGCTATCGAGATGTAATCAGGCTAGCGTCATTAGCTAATATGCTAACATGTTTATGAGTGTTCAAATTAAGTTCCTAAAACATTTTATTTCCACCTGTTTTTTGCTCGGATGTCAACTATTTATTTTGTAGCCGTCTTTTATAGGGAAATGCGGCCTGAGCATTCACAGAGGACGCATCGCACATGCTTTTCCCCTTTTCCAGCCGTCCATGGCGTTTCTACTCTTCATTCATCACTCCGAGCCACGTTTGTAAGTTTTACAATATAACTAAAACCATTCTGACCTACTAAAATGTCCCACTTGGGATGTTTTCATGCATATTTGTAAGCGCTATCGAGATGTAATCAGGCTAGCATCATTAGCTAATATGCTAACAGGTTTATGAGTGTGTGTACTTATTATTAAGTTCCTAAAACATTTTATTTTCACCTGTTTTCTGCTCTGTCGTCGTCAACTATTTATTTTGTAACCTTCTTTTATGGCGAATAATAATGAGGCTTTTTGCTTTTTGATGACCTTCTGGTCGGTTGAATGCGACCTGGGCGACCTTTAAACCCCAAGTAGAAGTGCCCTTTACTTCTAGCCGTCCATGGCGTTTCTACTCTTCATTCACCACTCCGAGCCACGTTTGTAAGTTTTACAATATAACTAAAACCATTCTGACCTACTAAAATGGCCCATGTGGGATGTTTTCATGCATATTTGTACGCGCTATCGAGATGTAATCAGGCTAGCCTCGCTAGCTAATATGCTAACACGTTTACGAGTGTCTGTGTGCTTATTATTAAGTTCCTAAAACATTTTATTTCGACCTGTTTTTTTGCTCCGATGTCAACTATTTATTTTGTAGCCGTCTTTTATAGGGAAATGCGGCTTGAGCATTCAGAGGACGCATCGCAGATGCTTTGCCACTTTTCCAGCCGTCCATGGCGTTTCTACTCTTCATTCATCACTTTGTGCCCCGTTTGTAAGTTTTACAATATAACTAAAACCATTCCTACCTACTAAAATGTCCCATGTGGGATTTTTTCATGCATATTTGTACGCGCTATCGAGATGTAATCAGGCTAGCGTCATTAGCTAATATGCTAACACGTTTACGAGTGTCTGTGTGCTTATTATTAAGTTCCTAAAACATTTTATTTCGACCTGTTTTTTTGCTCCGATGTCAACTATTTATTTTGTAGCCGTCTTTTATAGGGAAATGCGGCCTGAGCATTCACAGAGGACGCATCGCACATGCTTTTCCACTTTTCCAGCCGTCCATGGCGTTTCTACTCTTCATTCATCACTTTGAGCCACGTTTGTAAGATTTATAATATAACTAAAACCATTCCTACCTACTAATGTGTCCCATGTGTTATTTTTTCATGCATATTTGTGCGCGCTATCGAGATGTAATCAGGCTAGCGTCATTAGCTAATATGCTAACACGTTTACGAGTGTCTGTGTGCTTATTATTAAGTTCCTAAAACATTTTATTTTCACCTGTTTTCTGCTCTGTCGTCGTCAACTATTTATTTTGTAGCCGTCTTTTATGGGGAATTGCGGCCTGAGCGTTCACATTGAGGACGCATCGCACATGCTTTTCCACTTTTCCAGCCATCCATGGCGTTTCTACTCTTCATTCATCACTCCGAGCCACGTTTGTAAGTTTTACAATATAACTAAAACCATTCCTACCAACTAAAGTGTCCCACTTGGGATGTTTTCATGCATATTTGTGCGCGCTATCGAGATGTAATCAGGCTAGCGTCGTTAGCTAATATGCTAACACGTTTACGAGTGTTCTAATTAAGTTCCTAAAACATTTTATTTCGACCTGTTTTTTGCTCGAATGTCAACTATTTATTTTGTAGCCGTCTTTTATGGGGAAATGCGGCCACATTGAGGACGCATCGCACATGCTTTTCCACTTTCGCAGCCGTCCATGGCGTTTCTACTCTTCATTCATCCCTCCGAGCCACGTTTGTAAGTTTTACAATATAACTAAAACCATTCTTACTTACCAATGTGTCCCATGTAGGATGTTTTCATGCATATTTGTACGCGCTATCGAGATGTAATCAGGCTAGCCTCGATAGCTAATATGCTAACACGTTTACGAGTGTCTGTGTGCTTATCATTAAGTTCATAAAACATTTTGTTTTCACCTGTTTTCTGCTGCGTCGGCAACTATTTATTTTGCAACTGACTTTTATGGCGAATAATTATGACGCTCATTGCTTTTCGATGGCGTTCAGGTCAGATAAATGCGGCCTGAGCGTTCACATTGAGGACGCGTCGCACATGCTTTTCCACTCTTCTAGCCGTCCATGGCGTTTCTACTCTTCATTCATCACTTTGAGCCACGTTTGTAAGTTTTACAATATAACTAAAACCATTCTGACCTACTAAAATGTCCCATGTGAGATTTTTTCATGCATATTTGTACGCGCTATCGAGATGTAATCAGGTAGCGTCGTTAGCTAATATGCTAACACGTTTACGAGTGTTCTAATTAAGTTCCTAAAACATTTTACTTCCACCTGTTTTTTGCTCGGATGTCAACTATTTATTTTGTAGCCGTCTTTTATGGGGAAACGCGGCCTGAGCGTTCACATTGAGGACGCATCGCAGATGCTTTTCCACTTTTCCAGCCGTCCATGGCGTTTCTACTCTTCATTCATCACTCCGAGCCACGTTTGTAAGTTTTACAATGTAACTAAAACCATTCCTACCTACTAATGTGTCCCATGTAGGATGTTTTCATGCATATTTGTACGCACTACCGAGATGTAATCAGGCTAGCGTCGTTAGCTAATATGCTAACACATTTACGAGTGTCTGTGTGCTTATTATTAAGTTCCCAAAAAATTTTATTTTCACCTGTTTTCTGCTCTGTCGTCGTCAACTATTTATTTTGTAACCATCTTTTATGGCGAATAATAATGACGCTTTTTGATGACCTTCTGGTCGGTTAAATGCGACCTGAGCGACCTTTCAACCCCAAGTAGAAGTGCTGTCTACTCCCAGCCGTCCATGGCGTTTCTACTCTTCATTCATCACTCCGAGCCACGTTTGTAAGTTTTACAATATAACTAAAACCATTCCTACCTACTAAAGTGTCCCACTTGGGATGTTTTCATGCATATTTGTACGCGCTATCGAGATGTAATCAGGCTAGCGTCGTTAGCTAATATGCTAACACGTTTATGAGTGTATGTACTTATTATTAAGTTCCTAAAACATTTTATTTTCACCTGTTTTCTGCTCTGTCGTCGTCAACTATTTATTTTGTAACCGTCTTTTATGGCGAATAATAATGACGCTTTTTGATGACCTTCTGGTCGGTTGAATGCGACCTTTCAACCCCAAGTAGAAGTGCCCTTTACTTCTAGCCGTCCATGGCGTTTCTACTCTTCATTCATCACTTTGAGCCACGTTTGTAAGTTTTACAATATAACTAAAACCATTCTTACCTACTAAAATGTCCCATGTGTTATTTTTTCATGCATATTTGTACGCGCTATCGAGATGTAATCAGGCTAGCGGCGTTAGCTAATATGCTAACATGTTTATGAGTGTTCTAATTAAGTTCCTAAAACATTTTATTTCCACCTGTTTTTTGCTTGGATGTCAACTATTTATTTTGTTGCCGTCTTTTATGGGGGAATGCGGCCTGAGCGTTTACATTGAGGACGCATCGCACGTGCTTTTCCACTTTTCTAGCCGTCCATGGCGTTTCTACTCTTCATTCATCACTCCAAGCCACGTTTGTAAGTTTTACAATACAACTAAAACCATTCTTACTAATCAATGTGTCCCATGTAAAATGTTTTCATGCATATTTGTACGCGCTATCAAAATGTAATCAGGCTAGCCTCGTTAGCTAATATGCTAACACGTGTCTGTGTTCTTATTTTTAAGTTCCTAAAACATTTTATTTTCAGCTGTTTTCTGCTCCGCCGGCAACTATTTATTTTGTAACCGTCTTTTATGAGGAAATGTGGCCTGAGCGTTCACATTGAGGAGGCATCGCACATACGGTCAATTCCTGACTATTAGCCGCAATTTTTTTCTACACTTTGAACCCAGCGGTTTATAACACGGTGCGGCTAATTGATATATTTTTCTTCGCTGGCGGCCATCATGCATATACGGTAGTTTAAAAATGATTAAAAGCAAAGACAGTGAAAAAGTGTGTTATTGTTTGTGTTATAGCGCCATCTTTTGGACGATTTCGCTCACAGCAGTTGCTGCAGTGTCCTTCTGTCTAGTCCTTTCAACCGGAAGTAGAAGTGCTGTTCCGCTCTTCTAGCCGTCCATGGCGTTCCACTCTACATTCATCACTCCAAGCCATGTTTGTAAGTTTTACAATATAACTAAAACCATTCTTACTTTTACATTCTCGTTTACGAGTGTCTGTGTTCTTGTTATTAAGTTCCTTAAACATTTTATTTTCACCGATTTTCTGCTCCGTCGTCAACAATTTATTTTGGAACCGTCTATTTTTGTCTTTGATGGCGAATAATTATGACTTGTGCAGCCCTTTGAGACACTGGTGATTGAGGGCTATATAAATAAACTTTGATTGATATTTGGCTTTTTGATGAAGTTCTGGTCCTATAAAAGCCACCAGACTCAATAACTCCACCGTGACATTTTGGTGAATTCACTAAGAAATTAGTGAAAGAATACAAAAATTTAATAATACTAACACAGACACGCGTAAACCTGTTAGCATACGACGCTAGCTTCAGTACGTTACGATAGCATGTAGAAATATGCATGAAAACACTCCTCCAGACATAACACATGGGAAGCTTTAGTAAGTAAGAATTGTTTTAGTTATATTGTAAAACTTCAAATGTTGCATGGAGTGATGAATGAAGAATCCACACGAGTAGAAACGCTACGGATGATTACGTTGGAGGGCAAAAAAAAAAAAACACTACTGGAAGGACACTGCAGCAGGGAGCAAACTCGTCCAAAAGATGGTGACAAAGCACAAACTAAAGAACTTCCCAGCGTATTTGCTTGTGTTTTTCAACTTTTTTTAAGGCTTCAGTTGAGAAAAATCCAGAAATGAGTCGCACCGTCGTATAAGCCCACTTCAAAGTATAGGAAAAAAGGATTTATTACTCATTTTTTGTGAATTTACTTTTGTAGCTGTATGTATAAATGGCAGCTGGTTGCATTAGCTCTGTGCTCTCTCACGCCTTTATTTGCCTTGACCTTTCCCTTTTCTTTTTGTGTTTTTTTTATTTGTTTTTTTGTGGACTTTTTGTATTTGCACTGCAAGGCCCGTCTATGGCCACTCACATCATCTCTTTCAGTCCGGTAAGGGTTGATGAAGTCTGGAGATTTCTGGGTGATTCCCAGCTCTTGTGACATCTGAAGAAGACACAAGAGCAGAAGGATTGGAACACAAAGTTATTCTGCAGCTATTTGGAAGCGTCTGATTTGTTCAGATAGTAAACAAACTGGTCTCCATTGTATTGCTTTTGCAGTATTTCATGCACGACAAGAATCAAAGGTTCATTGTGTCTTTATTATCAAGTGAATGTTTGCATTTGAATTTTGTCAACTGATTTTTTTTCTTCTGTTGACAATTTTATTGAAAAAAAAAAAGTGTTAGCAAAATTCATGTGTATGAAAAGGAAAATGTTCAGCTTCATACACTGAATTTTATACACTTTTTTTTTTACACTGAATTTTTAAACAATGATTTTTGTATACAATTAATTTTAAACGCTATTTTTGTATTTGCTAACAATGCTTTTTTTTTTAAACAAATGTTTTTGATGCGAACAAAATCAGTTGACAAAATTCAAATGCAAAACATTAGGTTACATAATTTAGAGTCAAAATAAGCTATTATAAAGACACATTTAACACTGAATTTTAAAACACGGAAATTTTATACACTGAATTTCTTTACACTGTAATTTCCATAAAACATTTTTTTTTCACAATCATTTTTTTTAGAGTGAATATTTACAAACTGATTTTTTAAAACTGAATGATTAAAAACATTTTTTTTTTTTACACAGAATTTTTAAACACCGAATATTTCCACTGAAATTTTGTACATGGAATTTTTAAACAAGGATTTTTTTTAAACTATGAATTTAAACACACCATTTTTATTTAGTAACAATGCTTTTTATTTTTTAAAACAAATGTTTTTGATGCGAACAAAATCAGTTGACAAAATTCAAATGCAAAACATTAGGTTACAATAATTTAGTGTCAAAAAAAGCTTTTAATATAAAGACAAATTGAACACTGAATTTTCATACGCTGATTTTTAAAACACAGAAATTTTATACACTGAATTTTTTTACACTATAATTTTCATACATTTTTTTTTACAATGATTTTTTTATAGTAAATTTTTAAAACTGAATAATTAAACACTTTTTTTTTTTTTACACAGAATTTTTAAAGGGGAACATTATCAGCAGACCTATGTAAGTGTCAATATATACCTTGATGGTGCAGAAAAAAGACCATGTATTTTTTTTACCGATTTCCGAACTCTAAATGGGTGAATTTTGGCAAATTAAACGCCTTTCTGTTTATCGCTCTTTTAGCGATGACGTCAGAACGTGACGTCACCGAGGTAACACACCCGCCATTTTCATTTTCAACACATTACAAACACCGGGTCTCAGCTCTGTTATTTTCTGTTTTTTCAACTATTTTTTGGAACCTTGGAGACATCATGCCTGGTGGGTGTGTTGTCGGAGGGTGTAACAACACTAACAGGGAGGGATTCAAGTTGCACCACTGGCAAGAAATCTGCCGCCAGACCCCCATTGAATGTACCAGAGTGTCTCCACATTTGACCGGCGATGCTAAGACAGACATGGCACAGAGATGTATGGATAACCTGCAGATGCATTTGCAACCATTAAGTCAACGAAATCACAAAGGTGAGTTTTGTTGATGTTGTTGACTTATGTGCTAATCAGACATATTTGGTCGCGGCATGACTGCCAGCTAATCGATGCTAACATGCTATGCTAATCGATGCTAACATGCCATTTACGCTAGCTGTATGTACATTTGAAAGTAGATACCCACATTTAATGCGAAACAAACACTTACCAATCGATGGATTTAAGTTGCTCCAGTGTCATTAGATGCGAAAGTCCTGATCGTTTGGTCCGCACATTTTACCGGCGATGCTAATAAGGCAGCCATGCTATGGGGCACTTCATTAGGTACGCCCAATAGCTTCAATTTCTTCTTCAATTTTGTTTTCGCTATCTGCCTCCATACTCCGACCATCTGTTTCAATACATGCGTAATCTGTTGAACCGCTTAAGCCGCTGAAATCCGAGTCTGAATCCGAGCTAATGTCGCTATATCTTGCTGTGGTAACCGCCATGTTGTTTACATTGGCAGTACTGTATGACATCACAGGGAAATGGACGGTCGCATCGCAAATAGCGAAAATCAAGAACTTTAAAGCAGTTTTTAGGGATATTCCGGGAGGTGTAAAATTTTGAAAAAAACTTCGAAAAATAAAACAGGCCACAGAGAACTGATTTTTATTGTTTTTAACCATTTTGAAATTGTGATAATGTTCCCATTTAAACACCAAATATTTCCACTGAAATGTTTTACATGGAATTTTTAAACAATGATTTTTTATACAATGAATTTTAAACAAATTTTTTTTTATTTGCTAACATTACTTTTTTTTTTTAAAACAAATGTTTTTGATGCGAACAAAATCAGTTGACAAAATTCAAATGCAAAACATTAAGTTAAATCAAATTAGTGTCTAAAAAAGCTTTTATTAAAAAAAAAAATTGAACACTGAATTTTTATACCCTGATTTTTAAAACATTGATTTTTAAAACACGGACATTTTATACACTGAATTTTTTTACATTGTAATTTTCATAAAACGATTTTTTTTTTACAAATACTTTTCAGACTAATTTTTATAAATAGTTTTTAAAAAACTGAATAATTAAACAATGTTTTTTTTTCCAGAGAATTTTTAAACACTGAATATTTCCACAGAATTAGTTTTACACTGAATTTTAATACACTACATTTATACAGAATTATTTTTTTAAACACTGATTTTTTTTTTTATACACTGAAATTTCTTCCCCAACAAAATTGTCAGCATAATTTGATGCAGGGGAAAAGAAATCAGTTCATAAAAATTTAAAATTATCTAAAAAAAGCCAGCATATTAACATTAGCATGCTAACAGGTACCATTTGTCAAAAAATTAAGTATTTGGTGCTGAGGTGTGTACCAGGTAAAATGAGCAAAAATGCTATCATGCTAACAGTACCACGCCAACACGCTAAGAAGAGCATGCTAACAGTTAGCATTAGTGAAATACTAAAATATATGACACAGTAGTGTATACCTGCTAAATTAGCTAAAAAAAAAGGGTTGAATACTGTCAGAAAAATTGTATGTAAATTATCAAAAAACTTTCCACTCTGAGTTTCCAGTGAACAGATGAGAGCTGTTGTTGTTACACCAAGCAAAGTCTTGGAAGATTCCGCTGTGTACGTTGGAAAGAGACGGGAGGGGTTATCTATTTTCCTCAAATACCTGCCGAAACTGAATCCAGGATGAGCCCAAGCCCGAGGCATCTTCTTTTTTTGTCTTCAATGTGGCCGAAAACAATGACTGTTTACATACACCCCATTTCTGTTGTGACGTGATGTTGCGTAAACATTGAATATCTAAATAAAAGAGGAGACGTAAACCTTTTTCGTCAGAGCGTAGTGCAGGACTGTACAGAGAGTACAGTGGCCAGGTCTCTCCTCAGATCTGAGTCTAAATTGAATTCTCTTTCTGTTTGATTCCTAACCTTTTGTTTTGTTTAATAGATGTCATCAGTGGTTTTAACCTGACAAATACCAAAATATATAACTCTGAGGTGCACATCTAAGAAAATATTATAAACAGGATAAGTATGCATAAAATACCAAAATATGAATCTGATGTATACCTACAAAATTAGCTAAAAAGCCAACATATTAACGTTAGCAGGCTAACAGGTACTATTTGTCAAGAAATAAAGTATTTGGCGCTGAGGTGTGTACCAGGTAAAATGAGCAAAAGAGCTATCATGCTAACAGTGCCATGCCAACACGCTAAGAAGAGCATGCTAACAGTTAGCATTAGTGAAATACTAAAATATATGACACAGAAGTGTATACCTGCTAAATTAGCTAAAAAAAAGGGTTGAATACTGTCAGAAAAATTGTATGTAAATTATCAAAAAACTTTCCACTCTGAGTTTCCAGTGAAGAGATGAGAGCTGTCATTGTTGCACCAAGCAAAGTCTTGGAAAATTCCGCTGTGTACGTTGGAAAGAGACGGGAGGGGTCACCTATTGTCCTCAAGTACCAGCCGAAGCTGAATCCAGGATGAGCCCAAGCCCGAGGCATATTCTTCTTTTGTCTTCAATGTGGCCGAAAACAATGACTGTTTACATACACCCCATTTCTGTTGTGACGTGTTGTTGCGTAAACATTGAATATCTAAATAAAAGAGGAGACGTAAACCTTTTTCGTCAGAGCGTGGTGCAGGACTGTACAGAGAGTACAGTGGCCAGGTCTCTCCTCAGATCGGAGTCTAAATTGAATTCTCTTTCTGTTTGATTCCTTGCCTTTTGTTTTGTTTAATAGATGTCATCAGTGGTTTTAACCTGACAAATACCAAAATATATAACTCTGAGGTGCACATCTAACAAAATATTATAAACAGGATACGTATGCATAAAGTACCAAAATATGAATCTGATGTATACCTACAAAATTAGCTAAAAAGCCAACATATTAACGTTAGCAGGCTAACAGGTACTATTTGTCAAGAAATAAAGTATTTGGCGCTGAGGTGTGTACCAGGTAAAATGAGCAAAAGAGCTATCATGCTAACAGTGCCATGCCAACACGCTAAGAAGAGCATGCTAACAGTTAGCATCAGTGAAATACTAAAATATATGACACAGAAGTGTATACCTGCTAAACAAAAAAAGTGTCAAATACTACAAAAAACAAACGTTAAGAATGCTTGGAATGCATCAAGTACCAAAATATGACTCTGGTGTATACCTACAAAATTAGCTAAAAAAATAACAACTAACATGTAGGAAAAACGGTGAAAAAAGCGAGCATGCTAATATTAGCAAGCTAGGAGCGGTACCTTGGACACTGTTGTGGTGGAGAAGAAGAAAAGAGGAAGTGGTCTTACCAGCGTGAGTACATGTTGGTGGGCTCCTCCCGCGAAAACTCCCGTCTGGTTACAAAAGTGCAGCCCCCAGCGCAGCAGCCCCCCCCAGTCGGCGTTCCTGTCGTAGTAGTGGTGCACGATACGCGGGAAGCGCAGCGCCACGTCGCCAAAGAAGGCCGTGTTCTCCACCACGTGGGAGTAAGCTGCAGGGGGGGGAGGGGGGGGGCTTTAGGAAATAATACACAAACAACCTTTCAAGCGAGTCACACCTTCTTTGACTTTGTCATCCAGAGGGAAGGAAGCCTCGGGCTGCAAGTTGGCTGAAAGCAGGATTTGTCTGGAGTCCTCCAACACCTGGGGAAGGAAGAACCCTGTTATCATTCCATCTCCTATCAGTATCATTCCATCTAGTAGCAGTATCATTCCGTCTGGTAGTAGCAGGGTTTCCGCAGCGCTTTGTTGTTAAGACGTCCGCCTTAAGAGCCACCGCCTAAACTAAAGTCTTAACAAAACAGAAAAACAAATTAAAGCTGCAAGCAGCGATGGACGGGACCGACGTTTGCTGGTGTTTCCTGCCTTTACCCATTCAACATATCTTTACCTACCTTCCCTGCATCCTGGGGTCACACTGGTGCTTCTTTTTTTCACCCATACATGCTGGTGCTTCCTGCCATCACCCAGACAACATATCTTTACCTGCACATTACCTACCTTCTCTGTATGCTGGAGTCAAACTGGTAGCTCCTTCTTTCACCCAGTCAACATATCTTTACCTGCACATTACCTACCTTCTCTGTATGCTGGAGTCAAACTGGTGCCTCCTTCTTTCACCCAGTCAACATATCTTTACCTGCACATTACCTACCTTCTCTGTATGCTGGAGTCAAACTGGTGCCTCCTTCTTTCACCCAGTCCACATATCTTTACCCGCACATTACCTACCTTCTCTGCATTGTGTGGTCACGCTGGTGCTTCCTGCTTTTAAGCGGCCATCTTGAGACGGCAGCAGCGCAGCGGTTCTTTGAAGGCTCGTAAAATCAAAACCGGAGCAGTTGGAAAAAACGCTTTGTGCAACTTTTAATCAGAAGGGTTCAATCTCTTTCCTGTGCGAGTTTGAAGCCGACACAACAAACGCGCTCAGAGGAGATAATGTTTGAAAATAGGTGACGGGTTTTTACAAAACTTTTGTGTTGAAGGAGTATTTGCCAACTTCCTGTTGATTTTTGCTGAAGGATGTCAATTAATGAAATGTCGGTCTAAGTGAGACCTACATAGAGGTTTTAGTTTCATGTCTCTACGACATTCCTCCCGAAAGTTACAAGCAGTTTTGTCTGTGTTTTATTCCTAGGGGGCGCTAGAGCGCAATTTTGAGTTTTTTTTTTTTTTTTTATTAGATCGCAATTTTCGCCAGTCCTGATGTGTGTCCCCAGTTTGGTGAGTTTTGAAGCATTTTAAGGGGGTCAAATTACAGCTCAAAGAGGCAAAAATTTCATTTTTTAGGAAACGTTTGTTTTGAAGGGGTTTTGCCAACTTCCTGTTGATTTTTGCTGAAGGAGGTCAGTGTAAGAAATCTAGGTCTAAGTCAGACCTACATAGATGTTTTTGTTTCATGTATCTACGACATTCTTAACGGAAGTTACAAGCAGTTTTGTCTGTTTTTTTTCCTAGGGGGCGCTAAGCACAATTTTGAGTTTGTGGTTTTGATTTTTTTTTTATTAGATCTCAATTTTCACCAGTCCTGATGTGTGTGTTAAATTTGGTGAGTTTTGAAGCATGTTAAGGGGGTCAAATAAAAGCTCAAAGAGGCGGCGGTATAATAATAAAACCTTAGAAATACAATAGGGTCCTCTGTCCCAAAAGTAACATTCGGTCCCTAAAAAAAGTCTTAAGCTGCTCTGCTTAGTTCTGCCTCTGCCTCTGTCAGTACATCTCTGCAGCACCCAGCATTGTCCCACCCACACATCCACCTGATTGGTTACACGCAGAGCGGTAACAGCCAATCAGCAGTGCGTATTCAGAGCGCATGAAACAATGAGCGAGCAGAAAGGTGTGTTTAGCAACTTGATAATAAACACCTCCCAGTCAACTACTAGTAACATCACTATGAGCCCCGCTGACATTCTAGAAACATAAGGGGCAGCTCAGCTCGCTCGCAGTCCTTGAGGTGAAGGCTAAATGAACTATTAGCGTAACGTTAGCTCACTGTGCCGTGCGTGTGTTAGGGACAGCAAAGCCCTGTCTGTCTGAGAGAAAGACAAGCATTATTGACTTATACTTAAAAACTAAGTTATTTCACTTTAACTTATTCTGTGTTGGACATTACCGTATTTCCTTGAATTACCGGCGGGTATATAGTATGCGCCTGCCAGAGGAGGGTAGAGTAGCCAGAAATTGTACTCAGGTAAGAGTAGTGAAGTGAAGTGAAGTGAATTATATTTATATAGCGCTTTTCTCTAGTGACTCAAAGCGCTTTACATAGTGAAACCCAATAGAAGCTTCCCCGAAGCCCGCCGCAAATACACTGTTACTTTAGAGATTTATTACTCAAGTAAAAGTAAGGAATAGTCATCCAAATAATTACTTGAGTAAAAGTAAAAAGTATGTTGTGAAAAAACTACTCAAGTACTGAGTAACTAATGAGTAACCTGTTTGTTTAATGATTATGGCAACAAATAATGCACAAAACATAAAAATAGCAATGTCTTAAGAAACTAAAACAATAATATATATTAAATAATAGTACATTAAAATAAAAAAAATATTAAGGCACATTGAGCCACAATAACGTAACAGCACCATAGGCTCAGTAGGCATTGATTAAAACTTGTATTATTAGATTGCACAGTACAGTACATATTCCGTACAATTGACCACTAAATGGTAACACCCCAATAAGTTTTTCAACGTTAATCAATTACTTAATAAATGACCAAGTCGAGGTGATCTACCATATATACATATACATACATACATACATACATACATACACACAGTATATAATTTATATGTATTTATTTTGCTGTTTTTGTTGTCATGTTAAAGGTGTTTTAATGAATATACATGCATGTTTAACATATAGATTCCTATCTTTCATGAAGACAAGAATATAAGTTGGTGTATTACCTGATTCTGATGACTTGCATTGATTGGAATCAGACATATAGTGCTGATAACGTCCACGTTTTCAAATGGAGGAGAAAAAAAGTTCCTCTTTTCTGTCTAATACCACATGAAAGTCGTTGGTTTTTGGCATCTTATTTGTCCAGCTTCCATATTCCTTTTTATACACTTTACAAGAAATACATTGGCGGTAAACTCCGTAGCTTGCTAGCTTGTTTGCGCTGGCTTTCGGAGACTCTTATTTTGTTAGCGCAGGGGCGATGGAGCGGCACTTTTATTGTGAAGACAGGAACTGTGCGATCAGTCTTTAGGCTTTTGACGGGAAGTACGGTTGAAATAAAAAGTGTCTTTTTTCCTTTACACTTTTGATTGATTAAAACTTGTATTAGTAGATTGCACAGTACAGTACATATTCCGTACAATTGACCACTAAATGGTAACACTCCAATAAGTTTTTCAACTTGTTTAAGTCGGGTCATGTGACCGCCTGGTTTTGTTTGATTGGTCCAACGTCATCAGTGACTGCATGTGATTGGTGAAACGCAGGCATGTGTAGTTCCTACTTTGAAAAACCAAAACAAACAATAATAGATCGATTAAAAAAAAAGTAGATAAATGGAGCGGAGTAAAAGTAGCGTTTCTTCTCTATAAATATACTCAAGTAAAAGTAAAAGTATGTTGCATAAAAACTACTCTAAGAAGTACAATTTATCCCAAAAGTTACTCAAGTAAATGTAACGGAGTAAATGTAGCGCGTTACTACCCACCTCTGGCACCTGCCTAGAATTACTGCCAGGTCAAACTCGTTTCTCAACATAATTAGCACATGTTTAGCATGACCGCCGGCTCAGGATTAACGCCGGGTCAAATTCATTTCGCAAAATATTATTTTTATTAGCGCATGTCTAGAATTTCCGCCGGGTCAAACTCGTCACGTCATGAGTGACACTTCACCTGTCATCATTTTCAAAATGGAGGAGGCTGATTTCAATCATTTGAAATCGCATAAAGGGAAGAAGATTAAGAGCTAATCAGTAGGATTTAAGGTCCAAGCTATTGAATATGCTAAAAAGAACAGTAAGCAGCTATGTTTTATTAATATACCGTAGCTGCGTGTGTCAAATATGAGTCATTAAATGACTCCCGCCTCCTGGTGGTAGAGGGCGCTAGTGATCCTTCTTGCGACTACTCGGCTGCAGAAGAAGTGACAACAAGCAGCGATCCTTTATTTTTTCCTCTCGCTTGCACTTTTAACATGGAGGATTACATATCTAAAATAAAACAGTTTTCTAAACTGGACTTTCAATCGAAGCAGGAGGTAATAAATGAAGATCTCCATCGAAACGGAGAGACTTTTGAAACTGAAGAAAGATAAGGAAGACCTCTGTAAACAAGTTATCGATGCTTTGATCAGAAGGAGCTGCGCATGGACTT